>NC_092284.1:9558404-9641462 GCF_036320965.1 Panulirus ornatus
AATGAGTTTTGTGTGATTGATATTAATCAAATTAGTTTCGTGTGACTGTATTTTAATCAAATGAGTTTTGTTTGATTCATATTAATCAAATGAGTTTTGTGTGACTGTATTTCACTTAAATGAGTTTTGTGTGACTGTATTTTAATCAAATGAGTTTTTTGTGATTGATATTAATCAAATGAGATTTGTGTGTTTGATATTAATCAAATGAGTTTTGTGTGACTGTAGTTCAATCAAATTAGCTTTGTGTGATTGATATTAATCAAATGAGTTTTGTGTGACGGTATTTTGATCAAATGAGTGTTGAGTGATTGATATTAATCAGATGAGTTTTATATGACTGTATCTTAATCAAATAAGCTTTGTGTGATTGATATTAATCAAATGAGTTTGGTGTAACTGTATTTTAATCAAATGAGGTTTGTTTGAATGATGTTAATCAAATGAGTTTTGTCTGAATGTATTTCAAACAAATTAGTTTTGTGTGATTGATATTAATCAAATGAGTTTTTTGTGAGTATAATTTAATCAAATGACTTTTGTTTGATTGATATTGATCAAAAGAGTTTTGTAAGACTGTATTTTAATCAATTGAGTTTTGGGTGATTGATATTAATTAAATGAGTTTTGTGTGACTGTACTTCAATCAAATGAGGTTTGTGTGATTGATATTAAACAAATGAGTATTTTGTGAATGTATTTTAATCAAAAAAGTTATGTGTGATTGATATTAATCAAATGAGTTTTGTGTGATTGTATTTCAATCAAATGAGTTTTGCTTGATTCATATTAAACAAAAGAATTTTGTTTGAAGGTAGTTAAATCAAATGAGGTTTGTGTGATTGATATTAATCAAATGAGTTTTGTGTTACTTTATTTTAATCAAATGAGTTTTGTGTGATTGATATTAATCAAATGAGTTTCGTGTGACTGTATTTTAATCAAATGAGTTTTGCTTGATTCATATTAATCAAAGGAGTTTTGTGTGACTGTATTTTAATTAAATGAGTTTTGTGTGACTGTATTTTAATCAAATGAGTTTTGTGTGATTGATATTAATCAAATGAGTTTTGTGTGACTTTAGTTCAATCAAATGAGCTTTCTGTGATTGATATTAATCAAATGAGTTTTGTGTGACGGTATTTTGATCAAATGAGTGTTGAGTCATTGATATTATCCAGATGAGTTTTATGTGACTCTATCTTAATCAAATAAGCTTTGTGTGATTGATATTAATCAAATGAGTTTGGTGTAACTGTATTTTAATCAAATGAGTTTTGTGTGAAGGATATTAATCAAATGAGTTTTGTCTGAATGTATTTCAATCAAATTAGTTTTGTGTGATTGATATTAATCAAATGAGTTTTGTGTGAGTATAATTTAATCAAATGACTTTTGTGTGATTGATATTAATCAAATGAGTTTTGTGAGACTGTACTTTAATCAATTGAGTTTTGGGTGATTGATATTGATTAAATGAGTTTTGTGTGACTGTAGTTCAATCAAATGAGTTTTGTGTCACAGTATTTTAATTGAATGAGTTTTGCGTGACTGTATTTTAATCGTATGAGTTTTGTGTGATTGATATTAATCAAATGAGTTTTGTGTGACTCTATTTTAATCAAATTGGTTTTGTGTGATTGATATTAATTAAATGAGTTTTGTGTGACCGTAGTTCAAACAAATGAGTTTTGTCTCACAGTATTAAACTCAAATGAGTTTTGTTTGACTGTATTTTAATCAAATGAGTTTTGTGTGATTGATATTAATCAAATTAGTTTTGTGTAACTGTCTTTTAATCGAATGAGTTTTGTATGATTTATATTAACCAAATGAGTGTTGTGTGACTGTATTTTAATCAAATGAGTTTTGTGTGAATGATATTAATCAAATGAGTTTTTTTTTTTTTTTTTATACTTTGTCGCTGTCTTCCGCGTTTGCGAGGTAGCGCAAGGAAACAGACGAAAGAAATGGCCCACCCCCCCCATACACATGTACATACACACGTCCACACACGCAAATATACATACCTACACAGCTTCCCATGGTTTACCCCAGACGCTTCACATGCCTTGCTTCAATCCACTGACAGCACGTCAACCCTTGTATACCACATGACTCCAATTCACTCTATTTCTTGCCCTCCTTTCACCCTCCTGCATGTTCAGGCCCCGATCACACAAAATCTTTTTCACTCCATCTTTCCACCTCCAATTTGGTCTCCCTCTTCTCCTCGTTCCCTCCACCTCCGACACATATATCCTCTTGGTCAATCTCTCCTCACTCATTCTCTCCATGTGCCCAAACCATTTCAAAACACCCTCTTCTGCTCTCTCAACCACGCTCTTTTTATTTCCACACATCTCTCTTACCCTTACGTTACTTACTCGATCAAACCACCTCACACCCACATTGTCCTCAAACATCTCATTTCCAGCACATCCATCCTCCTGCGCACATCTCTATCCATAGCCCACGCCTCGCAACCATACAACATTGTTGGAACCACTATTCCCTCAAACATACCCATTTTTGCTTTCCGAGATAATGTTCTCGACTTCCACACATTTTTCAAGGCTCCCAAAATTTTCGCCCCCTCCCCCACCCTATGATCCACTTCCGCTTCCATGGTTCCATCCGCTGACAGATCCACTCCCAGATATCTAAAACACTTCACTTCCTCCAGTTTTTCTCCATTCAAACTCACCTCCCAATTGACTTGACCCTCACCCCTACTGTACATAATAACCTTGCTCTTATTCACATTTACTCTCAACTTTCTTCTTCCACACACTTTACCAAACTCAGTCACCAGCTTCTGCAGTTTCTCACATGAATCAGCCACCAGCGCTGTATCATCAGCGAACAACAACTGACTCACTTCCCAAGCTCTCTCATCCCCAACAGACTTCATACTTGCCCCTCTTTCCAGGACTCTTGCATTTACCTCCCTTACAACCCCATCCATAAACAAATTAAACAACCATGGAGACATCACACACCCCTGCCGCAAACCTACATTCACTAAGAACCAATCACTTTCCTCTCTTCCTACACGTACACATGCCTTACATCCTCGATAAAAACTTTTCACTGCTTCTAACAACTTGCCTCCCACACCATATATTCTTAATACCTTCCACAGAGCATCTCTATCAACTCTATCATATGCCTTCTCCAGATCCATAAATGCTACATACAAATCCATCCAAATGAGTTTTGTGTGAGTATAATTTAATCAAATTAGTTTTCCGTGATTGATATCAATCAAATGAGTTTTGTGTGACTATTTTAATCAAATAAGTTTTGTGTGATTAACATTACTCAAAAGAGATTTGTGTGACTATATTTAAATAAAATGAGTTTTGTGGGTTTGTTATTAATCAACTGAGTTTTGTGTGACTGTATTTTAATCAAATGAGATTCCTGTGATTGATATTAATCAAAGGTGTTTTGTGTGACTGTTTTTTAATCAAATGAGTTTCGTGTGATTGATATTAATCAAATGAGTTTCGTGTGACTGTATTTTAATCAAATGAGTTTTGCTTGATTCATATTAATCAAATGAGTTTTGTGTGATTGTATTTCAATCAAATGAGTTTTGCTTCATTGATATTAATCAAAAGAGTTTTGTGTGACTATAGTTCAATCAAATGAGGTTTGTGTGATTGATATTAATCAAATGAGTTTTGTGTGACTTTATTTTAATCAAATGAGTTTTGTGTGATTGATACTAATCAAATGAGTTTTGTGTAACTGTATTTCAATCAAATGAGTTTTGTTTGATTCATATTAATCAAATGAGTTTTGTGTGACTGTATTTCACTTAAATGAGTTTTGTGTGACTGTATTTTAATCAAATGAGTTTTGTGTGATTGATATTAATCAAAAGGGATTTGTGTGTTTTATATTAATCAAATGAGTTTTGTGTGACTGTAGTTCAATCAAATTAGCTTTGTGTGATTGATATTAATCAAATGAGTTTTGTGTGACGGTATTTTGATCAAATGAGTGTTGAGTGATTCATATTAATCAGATGAGTTTTATGTGACTGTATCTTAATCAAATAAGCTTTGTGTGATTGATACTAATCAAATGAGTTTGGTGTAACTATATTTTAATCAAATTAGGTTTGTGTGAATGATGTTAATCAAATGAGTTTTGTCTGAATGTATTTCAATCAAATTAGTTTTGTGTGATTGATATTAATCAAATGAGTTTTCTGTGAGTATAATTTAATCAAATGACTTTTGTTTGATTGATATTGATCAAACGAGTTTTGTAAGACTGTATTTTAATCAATTGAGTTTTGGGTGATTGATATTAATTAAATGAGTTTTGTGTGACTCTACTTCAATCAAATGAGGTTTGTGTGATTGATATTAAACAAATGAGTATTGTGTGAATGTATTTTAATCAAAAAAGTTATGGGTAATTGATATTAATCAAATGAGTTTTGTGTGATTGTATTTTAATCAAATGAGTTTAGCTTGATTGATATTAATCAAAAGAGTTTTGTGTGACTGTAGTTCAATCAAATGAGGTTTGTGTGATTGATATTAATCAAATCAGTTTTCTGTGGCTGTACTTCAATCAAGTGAGGTTTGTGTGATTGATATTAAACAAATGAGTTTTGTGTGACTGTATTTTAATCAAAAAAGTTTTGTGTGATTGATATTAATCAAATGAGTTTTGTGTGACTATTTTAATCAAATAAGTTTTGTGTGATTGATATTAATCAAATCATTTTTCTGTGGCTGTACTTCAATCAAGTGAGGTTTGTGTGATTGATATTAAACAAATGAGTTTTGTGTGACTGTATTTTAATCAAAAAAGTTTTGTGTGATTGATATTAATCAAATGAGTTTTGTGTGATTGTATTTTAATCAAATGAGTTTTGCTTGATTGATATTAATCAAAAGAGATTTTTGTGACTGTAGTTCAATCAAATGAGGTTTGTGTGATTGATATTAATCAAATGAGTTTTGGGTGACTTTATTTTGATCAAATGAGTTTTGTGTGATTGATATTAATCAAATGAGTTTTGTGTGACTGTATTTTAATGAAATGAGTTTTGTTAGATTCATATTAATCATATGAGTTTTGTGTGATATTACTGAATGATTTTTGTGTGACTATATTTTAATCAAATTAGTTTTGTGTGATTGATATCAATCAAATGACTTTTGTATGAGAGTATTTCAATCAAATGGGTTTTGTGTGATTGTTATTAATCAAATGAATCTTGTGGAACTGTATTTAAATGTAATGCGTTTTGTGTGACAGTATTTTAATCAAATGAGTTTTGTGTTACAGTATTTTCATCAAATGAGATTTCTGTGACTGTATTTAAATCAAGTGAGTTTTGTGTGATATTACTGAAATGAATTTTGTGTGACTATATTTTAATCAAATTAGTTTTGTGTGATAGATATTAATCAAATGACTTTTGTATGAGAGTATTTCAATCAAATGGGTTTTGTGTGATTGTTATTAATCAAATGAATCACGTGGAACTGTATTTGAATCAAATGCGTTTTGTGTGACAGTATTTTAATCATATGAGTTTTGTGTTATAATATTTTAGTCAAATGAGATTTGTGTGACTGTATTTTAATCAAATGAGGTTTATGTGACTGATATTAATCAAATGAGTTTTCTGTAACTGTCTTTTAATCAAATGAGTTTTGTTTGATTGATATTAATCAAATGAGCTTTGTGTGACTGTACTTTAATCAAAAAAGGTTTTTGTGATTGATATTGCTCAAATGAGTTTTGTGTGAGTGTATTTTAATAAAATGGGTTTTTTATGATTTATATTTACCAAATAAGTTTTATATGACTGTATTTTAGTCAAATGAGTTTTGTGTGATTGATATTAATCAATTGAATTTTGCGTGACTATTTAAATCAAGCAAGTTTTGTGTGATTGATATTAATCAAATCAGTTTTGTGTGACTGTCTTCAATCAAGTGAGGTTTGTGTGATTGATATTAAACAAATGAGTTTTGTGTAACTGTATTTTAATCAAAAAAGTTTTGTGTGATTGATATTAATCAAATGAGTTTTGTGTGATTGTATTTTAATCAAATGAGTTTTGCTTGATTGATATTAATCAAAAGAGTTTTGTGTGACTGTAGTTCAATCAAATGAGGTTTGTGTGATTGATATTAATCAAATGAGTTTTGGGTGACTTTATTTTGATCAAATGAGTTTTGTGTGTTTGATATTAATCAAATGAGTTTTGTGTGACTGTATTTTAATCAAATGAGTTTTGTTAGGTTCATATTAATCAAATGAGTTTTGTGTGATATTACTGAATAATTTTTGTGTGACTATATTTTAATCAAATTAGTTTTGTGTGATTGATATTAATCAAATGACTTTTGTATGAGAGTATTTCAATCAAATGGGTTTTGTGTGATTGTTATTAATCAAATGAATCTTGTGGAAACTGTATTTAAATCAAATGCGTTTTGTGTGACAGTATTTTAATCATATGAGTTGTGTGTTACAGTATTTTAATCAAATGAGATTTGTGTGACTGTATTTTAGTCAAATGAGTTTTATGTGACTGATATTAATCAAATGAGTTTTCTTTAACTGTCTTTTAATCAAATGAGTTTTGTTTCATTGATATTAATCAAATGACCTTTCTGTGACTGTACTTTAATCAAAAAGATTTTTGTGATTGATATTGCTCAAATGAGTTTTGTGTGACTGTATTTTAATCAAATGAGTTTTTTATGATTTATATTTACCAAATGAGTTTTATATGACTGTATTTTAGTCAAATGAGTTTTGTTTGATTGATATTAATCAATTGTATTTTGCGTGACTGTATTTTAATCAAATAAGCTTTGTGTGATTGATATTAATCAAATCAGTTTTGTGTGATTGTTCTTCAATCAAATGAGGTTTGCGTGATTGATATTGAACAAATGAGTTTTGTGTGACTTTATTTTAATCAAAAAAGTTATTTGTGATTGATATTAATCAAATGAAATTTGTGTGATTGTATTTTAATCAAATGAGTTTTGCTTGATTGATATTAAACAAAAGAATTTTGTGTGAATGTAGTTCAATCAAATGAGGTTTGTTTTATTTTATTTTAATCAAATGAGTTTTGTGTTATTGATATTAATCAAATGAGTTTTGTGTGACTGTATTTTAATCAAATGAGTTTTGCTTGATTCATATTAATCAAATGAGTTTTCTGTGACTGTATTTTATTTAAATGAGTTTTGTGTGACTGTATTTTAATCAAATGAGTTTTGTGTGATTGATATTAATCAAATGAGTTTTGTGTGGTTGATATTAATCAAATGAGTTTTGTGTGACTGTAGTTCAAACAAATTAGCTTTATGTGATTGATATTAATCAAATGATCTTTGTGTGACGGTATTTTGATCAAATGAGTGTTCAGTGATTGATATTAATCAGATGAGTTTTATGTGACTGTATCTTTATCAAATAAGCTTTGTGTGATTGATATCAATCAAATGAGTTTGGTGTAACTGTATTTTAATCAAATGAGTTTTGTGTAAATGATATTAATCAAATGAGTTTTGTCTGAATGTATTTCAATCAAATTAGTTTTGTGTGATTGATATTAATGAAATGAGTTTTTGAGAGTGTAGTTTAATCAAATGACTTTTGTGTGATTGATATTAATCAATTGAGTTTTGTGAGATTGTATTTTGATCAATTGAGTTTTGGGTGATTGATATTAATTAAATGAGTTTTGTGTGACTGTAGTTCAATTAAATGAGTTTTGTGTAACAGTATTTTAACTGAATGAGTTTTGCGTAACTGAATTTTAATCGTATGAGTTTTGTGTGATTGATATTAATCAAATGAGTTTTGTGTGACTCTATTTTAATCAAATGGGTTTTGTGTGATCGATATTAATTAAATGAATTTTGTGTGACTGTAGTTCAAACAAATGAGTTTTGTGTCACAGTATTCAACTCAAATGAGTTTTGTGTGACTGTATTTTAATCAAATGAGGTTTGTGTGATTGATATTAATCAAATGAGTTTTGTGTAACTGTCTTTTAACTGAATGAGTTTTGTATGATTTATATTAACAAAATGAGTGTTGTGTGACTGTAGTTTAATAAAAAAAGATTTTTGTGATGGATATTGCTCAAATGAGTTTTCTGTGCCTGTATTTTAATCAAATGAGTTTTCTATGATTTATATTAACCAAATGAATGTTGTGTGACTGTATTTTAATCAAATGAAGTTTGTGTGATTGATATTAATCAAATGAGTTCTGTGTGAGTATAATTTAAACAAATTAGTTTTGTGTGATTGATATCAGTCAAATGAGTTTTGTGTGACTGTATTTTAATCAAATGAGATTCTTCTGATTGATATTAATCAAAGGTGTTTTGTGTGACTCTAATTAATCAAATGAGTTTCGTGTGATTCATATTAATTAAATAAGTTTTGTGTGACTGTATTTTAATCAAATGATTTTTGTGTGATATTACTGTAATGATTTTTGTGTGACTATATTTTAATCAAATTATTTTTGTGTGATTGATATTAATCGAATAACTTTTGTATGAGAGTATTTCAATCAAATGGGTTTTGTGTGATTGTTATTGATCAAATGAATCTTATGGAACTGTATTTATATCAAATGCGTTTTGTGTGACAGTATTTTAATCATATGAGTTTTGTGTTACAGTATTTTAATCAAATGAGATTTGTGTGATTCTATTTTAATCAAATGAGGTTTATGTGACTGATATTAATCAAATTAGCTTTCTGTAAGTGTCTTTTAATCAAATGAGTGTTTTATATGACTGTATTTTAGTCGAATGAGTTTTGTGTGATTAATATTAATCAATTAAATTTTGCGTGACTGTATTTTAATCAAATGAGTTTTGTTTGATTCATATTAATCAAATGAGATTTGTGTGACCGTATTTTAATTAAATGAGTTTTGTGTGACTACTTTAATCAAATGAGTGTTGTGTGATTCATATTAATCAAATGAGTTTTGTGTGATTGATATAAAACAAATGAGTTTTGTGTGACTGTAGTTCAATCAAATGAGCTTTGTGTGATTGATATTAATCAAATGAGTTTTGTGTGACGGTATTTTGATCAAATGAGTGTTGAGTGATTGATATTATCCAGATGAGTTTTATGTGACTCTATCTTAATCAAATAAGCTTTGTGTGATTGATATTAATCAAATGAGTTTGATGTAAGTGTATTTTAATCAAATGTGTTTTGTGTGAATGATATTAATCAAATGAGTTTTGTCTGAATGTATTTCCATCAAATTACTTTTGTGTGATTGATATCAATCAAATGAGTTTTGTGTGAGTATAATTTAATCAAATGACTTTTGTGTGATTGATATTAATCAAATGAGTTTTGTGAGACTGTACTTTAATCAATTGAGTTTTGGGTGACTGATATTAATTAAATGAGTTTTGTGTGACTGTAGTTCAATCAAATGAGTTTTGTGTCACAGTATTTTAATTGAATGAGTTTTGCGTGACTGTATTTTAATCAAATGAGTTTTGCTTGATTCATATTAATCAAATAGTTTTTTGTGACTGTATTTTAATTAAATGAGTTTTGTGTGACTGTATTTTAATCAAATGAGTTTTGTGTGATTGATATTAATCAAATGAGTTTCGCGTGACTGTATTTTAATCAAATGAGTTTTGCTTGATTCATATTAATCAAATAGTTTTGTGTGACTGTATTTTAATTAAATGAGTTTTGTGTGACTGTATTTCAATCAAATGAGTTTTGTGTGATTCATATTAATCAAATGAGTTTTGTGTGACTGTAGTTCAATCAAATGAGCTTTGTGTGATTGATATTAATCAAATGAGTTTTGTGTGACGGTATTTTGATCAAATGAGTGTTGAGTGATTGATATTATCCAGATGAGTTTTATGTGACTCTATCTTAATCAAATAAGCTTTGTGTGATTGATATTATTCAAATGAGTTTGGTGTAACTGTATTTTAATCAAATGAGTTTTGTGTGAATGATATTAATCAAATGAGTTTTGTCTGAATGTATTTCCATCAAATTAGTTTTGTGTGATTGATATTAATCAAATGAGTTTTGTGTGAGTATAATGTAATCAAATGACTTTTACGTGATTGATAATAATCAAATGAGTTTTGTGAAACTGTACTTTAATTGAATGAGTTTTGTGTGACTATAGTTCAATCAAATGAGTTTTGTGTCACAGTATTTTAATTGAATGATTTTTGCGTGACTGTATTTTAATCGTATGAGTTTTGTGTGATTGATATTAATCAAATGAGTTTTGTGTGACTATATTTTAATCAAATTGGTTTTGTGTGATTGATATTAATTAAATGAATTTTGTGTGACTGTATTTCAAACAAATGAGTTTTGTCTCACAGCATTAAACTCAAATGAGTTTTGTTTGACTGTATTTTAATCAAATGAGTTTTTGTGATTGATATTAATCAAATGAGTTTTGTGTAACTGTCTTTTAATCGAATGAGCTTTTTATGATTGATATTAATCAAATGAGCTTTGTGTGACTGTATTTTAATCAAAAAAGATTTTTGTGATTGATATTGCTCAAATGAGTTTTGTGTGTCTGTATTTTAATCAAATGAGTTTTGTATGATTTATATTAACCAAATGAGTGTTGTGTGACTGTATTTTAATCAAATGAGTTTTGTGTGAATGATATTAATCAAATGAGTTTTGTGTGAGTATAATTTAATCAAATTAGTTTTCCGTGATTGATATCAATCAAATGAGTTTTGTGTGACTGTATTTTAATCAAATAAGTTTTGTGTGATTAACATTACTCAAAAGAGATTTGTGTGACTATATTTAAATAAAATGAGTTTTGTGGGATTGTTATTAATCAATTGAGTTTTGTGTGACTGTATTTTAATCAAATGAGATTCGTGTGATTGATATTAATCAAAGGTGTTTTGTGTGACTGTTTTTTAATCAAATGAGTTTCGTGTGATTGATATTAATCAAATGAGTTTTGTGTGACTGTATTTTCATCATTTGAGTTTTGTGTGATATTACTTAAATGATTTTTGTGTGACTGTACTTTAATCAAAAAAGATTTTACTGATTGATAATGCTCAAATGAGTTTTGTGTGACTATTTTAATCAAATGAGTTTTTATAATTTATATTTACCAAATAAGTTTTATATGACTCTATTTTAGTCAATTGAGTTTTGTGTGATTGATTTTAATGAATTGAATTTTGCGTGACTATATTTTAATCAAATAAGTTTTGTGTGATTGATATTAATCAAATCAGTTTTGTGTGACTGTACTTCAATCAAATGAGGTTTATGAGATTTATATTAAACAAATGAGTTTGTGTGACTGTAATTTAATCAAAAAAGTTATGTGTGATTGATATTAATCAAATGAGTTTTGTTTGATTCATATTAATCAAATGAGTTTTGTGTGACTGTATTTTAATCAAATCAGTTTTGTGTGATTGATATTAATCAAATGAGATTTGTGTGTTTGATATTAATCAAATGAGTTTTGTGTGACTGTAGTTCAATCAAATTAGCTTTGTGTGATTGATATTAATCAAATGAGTTTTGTGTGACGGTATTTTGATCAAATGAGTGTTGAGTGATTCATATTAATCAGATAAGTTTTATGTGACTGTATCTTAATCAAATAAGCTTTGTGTGATTGATATTAATCAAATGAGTTTGGTGTAACTGTATTTTAATCAAATGAGGTTTGTGTGAATGATGTTAATCAAATGAGTTTTGTCTGAATGTATTTCAATCAAATTAGTTTTGTGTGATTGATATTAATCAAATGTGTTTTCTGTGAGTATAATTTAATCAAATGACTTTTGTGTGATTGATATTGATCAAACGAGTTTTGTGAGACTGTATTTTAATCAATTGAGTTTTGGGTGATTGATATTAATTAAATGAGTTTTGTGTGACTGTACTTCAATCAAATGAGGTTTGTGTGATTGATATTAAACAAATGAGTTTTGTGTGAATGTATTTTAATCAAAAAAGTTATGTGTGATTGATATTAATCAAATGAGTTTTGTGTGATTGTATTTCAATGAAATGAGTTTTGCTTGATTGATATTAAACAAAAGAATTTTGTGTGAAGGTAGTTAAATCAAATGAGGTTTGTGTGATTGATATTAATCAAATGAGTTTTGTGTTACTTTATTTTAATCAAATGAATTTTGAGTGATTGATATTAATCAAATGAGTTTCGCGTGGCTGTATTTTAATCAAATGAGTTTTGCTTGATTCATATTAATCAAATAGTTTTGTGTGACTGTATTTTAATTGAGTTTTGTGTGACTGTATTTTAATCAAATGAGTTTTGTGTGATTGATATTAATCAAATGAGTTTTGTGTGACTGTAGTTCAATCAAATGAGCTTTGTGTGATTGATATTAATCAAATGAGTTTTGTGTGACGGTATTTTGATCAAATGAGTGTTGAGTGATTGATATTATCCAGATGAGTTTTATGTGACTCTATCTTAATCAAATAAGCTTTGTGTGATTGATATTAATCAAATGAGTTTGGTGTAACTGTATTTTAATCAAATGAGTTTTGTGTGAATGATATTAATCAAATGAGTTTTGTCTGAATGTATTTCCATCAAATTAGTTTTGTGTGATTGATATTAATCAAATGAGTTTTGTGTGAGTATAATTTAATCAAATGACTTTTGTGTGATTGATATTAATCAAATGAGTTTTGTGAGACTGTACTTAAATCAATTGAGTTTTGGGTGATTGATATTAATTAAATGAGTTTTGTGTGACTGTAGTTCAATCAAATGAGTTTTGTGTCACAGTATTTTAATTGAATGAGTTTTGCGTGACTGTATTTTAATCGTATGAGTTTTGTGTAATTGATATTAATCAAATGAGTTTTGTGTGACTCTATTTCAATCAAATTGGTTTTGTGTGATTGATATTAATTAAATGAATTTTGTGTGACTGTAGTTCAAACAAATGAATTTTGATATTAATCAAAGGTGTTTTGTGTGACTATTTTTTAATCAAATGAGTTTCGTGTGATTGATATTAATTAAATGAGTTTTGTGTGACTGTATTTTCATCATATGAGTTTTGTGTGATATTACTGAAATGATTTTTGTTTGACTGTATTTTAATCAAATGAGTTTTGTGTCATTGATATTAATCAAATGAGTTTTGTGTAACTGTCTTTTAATCGAATGAGTTTTTTATGATTGATATTAATCAAATGAGCTTTGTGTGACTGTATTTTAATCAAAAAAGATTTTTGTGATTGATATTGCTCAAATGAGTTTTGTGTGTCTGTATTTTAATCAAATGAGTTTTGTATGATTTATATTAACCAAATGAGTGTTGTGTGACTGTATTTTAATCAAATGAGTTTTGTGTGAAAGATATTAATCAAATGAGTTTTGTGTGAGTATAATTTAATCAAATTAGTTTTCCGTGATTGATATCAATCAAATGAGTTTTGTGTGACTGTATTTTAATCAAATAAGTTTTGTGTGATTAACATTAATCAAAAAATTGATTTGCGTGACTATATTTAAATAAAATGAGTTTTGTGGGATTGTTATTAATCAATTGAGTTTTGTGTGACTGTATTTTAATCAAATGAGATTCGTGTGATTGATATTAATCAAAGGTGTTTTGTGTGACTGTTTTTTAATCAAATGAGTTTCGTGTGATTGATATTAATTAAATGAGTTTTGTGTGACTGTATTTTCATCATATAAGTTTTTTGTGATATTACTGAAATGATTTTTGTGTGACTATATTTTAATCAAATTAGTTTTGTGTGATTGATATTAATCAAGTGACTTTTGTATGAGATTATTTCAATCAAATGGGTTTTGTGTGATTGTTATGAATCAAATGAATCTTGTGGAACTGTGTTTAAATCAAATGCGTTTTTTGTGACAGTATTTTAATCATATGAGTTTTGTGTTACAATATTTTAATCAAATGAGATTTGTGTGACTGTATTTAAGTCAAATGAGGTTTATGTGACTGATATTAATCAAATGAGTTTTCTGTAACTGTCTTTTAATCAAATGAATTTTGTTTGATATTAATCAAATGAGCTTTTTGTGACTGTACTTTAATCAAAAAAGATTTTACTGATTGATAATGCTCAAATGAGTTTTGAGTGACTATTTTAATCAAATGAGTTTTTTATAATTTATATTTACCAAATGAGTTTTATATGACTGTATTTTAGTCAATTGAGTTTTGTGTGATTGATATTAATGAATTGAATTTTGCGTGACTATATTTTAATCAAATAAGTTTTGTGTGATTGATATTAATCAAATCAGTTTTGTGTGACTGTACTTCAATCAAATGAGGTTTATGTGATTGATATTAAACAAATGAGTTTTGTGTGACTGTATTTTAATCAAAAAAGTTATGTGTGATTGATATTAATCAAATGAGTTTTGTTTGATTCATATTAATCAAATGAGTTTTGTGTGACTGTATTTCACTTAAATGAGTTTTGTGTGACTGTATTTTAATCAAATGAGTTTTGTGTGATTGATATTAATCAAATGAGATTTGTGTGTTTGATATTAATCAAATGAGTTTTGTGTGACTGTAGTTCAATCAAATTAGCTTTGTGTGATTGATATTAATCAAATGAGTTTTGTGTGACGGTATTTTGATCAAATGAGTGTTGAGTGATTCATATTAATCAGATAAGTTTTATGTGACTGTATCTTAATCAAATAAGCTTTGTGTGATTGATATTAATCAAATGAGTTTGGTGTAACTGTATTTTAATCACATGAGGTTTGTGTGAATGATGTTAATCAAATGAGTTTTGTCTGAATGTATTTCAGTCAAATTAGTTTTGTGTGATTGATATTAATCAAATGAGTTTTCTGTGAGTATAATTTAATCAAATGACTTTTGTGTGATTGATATTGATCAAACGAGTTTTGTGAGACTGTATTTTAATCAATTGAGTTTTGGGTGATTCATATTTATTAAATGAGTTTTGTGTGACTGTACTTCAATCAAATGAGGTTTGTGTGATTGGTATTAAACAAATGAGTTTTGTGTGAATGTATTTTAATCAAAAGAGCTATGTGTGATTGATATTAATCAAATGAGTTTTGTGTGATTGTATTTCAATCAAATGAGTTTTGCTTGATTGATATTAAACAAAAGAATTTTGTGTGAAGGTAGTTAAACCAAATGAGGTTTGTGTGATTGATATTAATCAAATGAGTTTTGTGTTACTTTATTTTAATCAAATAACTTTTGTATGATTGATATTAATCAAATGAGTTTCGCGTGACTGTATTTTAATCAAATGAGTTTTGCTTGATTCATATTAATCAAATAGTTTTGTGTGACTGTATTTTAATTAAATGAGTTTTGTGTGAATGTATTTTAATCAAATGAGTTTTGTGTGATTGATATTAATCAAATGAGTTTTGTGTGACTGTAGTTCAATCAAATGAGCTTTGTGTGATTGATATTAATCAAATGAGTTTTGTGTGACGGTATTTTGATCAAATGAGTGTTGAGTGATATTATCCAGATGAGTTTTATGTGACTCTATCTTAATCAAATAAGCTTTGTGTGATTGATATTAATCAAATGAGTTTGGTGTAACTGTATTTTAATCAAATGAGTTTTGTGTGAATGATATTAATCAAATGAGTTTTGTCTGAATGTATTTCCATCAAATTAGTTTTGTGTGATTGATATTAATCAAATGAGTTTTGTGTGAGTATAATTTAATCAAATGACTTTTGTGTGATTGATATTAATCAAATGAGTTTTGTGAGACTGTACTTTAATCAATTAAGTTTTGGGTGATTGATATTAATTAAATAAGTTTTGTGTGACTGTGTGACTGTAGTTCAATCAAATGAGTTTTGTGTCACAGTATTTTAATTGAATGAGTTTTGCGTGACTATTTTAATCGTATGAGTTTTGTGTGATTGATATTAATCAAATGAGTTTTGTGTGACTCTATTTTAATCAAATTGGTTTTGTGTGATTGATATTAATTAAATGAATTTTGTGTGACTGTAGTTCAAACAAATGAGTTTTGTCTCACAGTATTAAACTCAAATGAGTTTTGTTTGACTGTATTTTAATCAAATGAGTTTTGTGTGATTGATATTAATCAAATGAGTTTTGTGTAACTGTCTTTTAATCGAATGAGTTTTTTATGATTGATATTAATCAAATGAGCTTTGTGTGGCTGTATTTTAATCAAAAAAGATTTTTGTGATTGATATTGCTCAAATGAGTTTTGTGTGTCTGTATGTTAATCAAATGAGATTTGTATGATTTATATTAACCAAATGAGTGTTGTGTGACTGTATTTTAATCAATGAGTTTTGTGTGAATGATATTAATCAAATGACTTTTGTGTGAGTATAATTTAATCAAATTAGTTTTCCGTGATTGATATCAATCAAATAGTTTTGTGTGACTGTATTTTAATCAAATAAGTTTTGTGTGATTAACATTACTCAACAGAGATTTGTGTGACTATATTTAAATAAAATGAGTTTTGTGGGATTGTTATTAATCAATTGAGTTTTGTGTGACTGTATTTTAATCAAATGAGGTTTGTGTGATTGGTATTAAACAAATGAGTTTTGTGTGAATGTATTTTAATCAAAAGAGCTATGTGTGATTGATATTAATCAAATGAGTTTTGTGTGATTGTATTTCAATCAAATGAGTTTTGCTTGATTGATATTAAACAAAAGAATTTTGTGTGAAGGTAGTTAAATCAAATGAGGTTTGTGTGATTGATATTAATCAAATGAGTTTTGTGTTACTTTATTTTAATCAAATAACTTTTGTATGATTGATATTAATCAAATGAGTTTCGCGTGACTGTATTTTAATCAAATGAGTTTTGCTTGATTCATATTAATCAAATAGTTTTGTGTGACTGTATTTTAATTAAATGAGTTTTGTGTGACTGTATTTTAATCAAATGAGTTTTGTGTGATTGATATTAATCAAATGAGTTTTGTGTGACTGTAGTTCAATCAAATGAGCTTTGTGTGATTGATATTAATCAAATGAGTTTTGTGTGACGGTATTTTGATCAAATGAGTGTTGAGTGATTGATATTATCCAGATGAGTTTTATGTGACTCTATCTTAATCAAATAAGCTTTGTGTGATTGATATTAATCAAATGAGTTTGGTGTAACTGTATTTTAATCAAATGAGTTTTGTGTGAATGATATTAATCAAATGAGTTTTGTCTGAATGTATTTCCATCAAATTAGTTTTGTGTGATTGATATTAATCAAATGAGTTTTGTGTGAGTATAATTTAATCAAATGACTTTTGTGTGATTGATATTAATCAAATGAGTTTTGTGAGACTGTACTTTAATCAATTAAGTTTTGGGTGATTGATATTAATTAAATAAGTTTTGTGTGACTGTGTGACTGTAGTTCAAACAAATGAGTTTTGTCTCACAGTATTAAACTCAAATGAGTTTTGTTTGACTGTATTTTAATCAAATGAGTTTTGTGTGATTGATATTAATCAAATGAGTTTTGTGTAATTGTCTTTTAATCGAATGAGTTTTTTATGATTGATATTAATCAAATGAGCTTTGTGTGGCTGTATTTTAATCAAAAAAGATTTTTGTGATTGATATTGCTCAAATGAGTTTTGTGTGTCTGTATGTTAATCAAATGAGATTTGTATGATTTATATTAACCAAATGAGTGTTGTGTGACTGTATTTTAATCAATGAGTTTTGTGTGAATGATATTAATCAAATGAGCTTTTGTGTGAGTATAATTTAATCAAATTAGTTTTCCGTGATTGATATCAATCAAATAGTTTTGTGTGACTGTATTTTAATCAAATAAGTTTTGTGTGATTAACATTACTCAACAGAGATTTGTGTGACTATATTTAAATAAAATGAGTTTTGTGGGATTGTTATTAATCAATTGAGTTTTGTGTGACTGTATTTTAATCAAATGAGATTCGTGTGATTGATATTAATCAAAGGTGTTTTGTGTGACTGTTTTTTAATCAAATGAGTTTCGTGTGATTGATATTAATTAAATGAGTTTTGTGTGACTGTATTTTCATCATATGAGTTTTGTGTGATACTACTGAAATGATTTTTGTGTAACTATATTTTGATCAAATTAGTTTTGTGTGATTGATATTAATCAAGTGACTTTTGTATGAGAGTATTTCAATCAAATGGGTTTTGTGTGATTGTTATGAATCAAATGAATCTTGTGGAACTGTGTTTAAATCAAATGCGTTTTTTGTGACAGTATTTTAACCATATGAGTTTTGTGTTACAGTATTTTAATCAAATGAGATTTGTGTGACTGTATTTAAGTCAAATGAGGTTTATGTGACTGATATTAATCAAATGAGTTTTCTGTAACTGTCTTTTAATCAAATGAATTTTGTTTGATATTAATCAAAGGAGCTTTTTGTGACTGTACTTTAATCAAAAAAGATTTTACTGATTGATAATGCTCAAATGAGTTTTGTGTGACTATTTTAATCAAATGAGTTTTTTATAATTTATATTTACCAAATGAGTTTTATATGACTGTATTTTAGTCAATTGAGTTTTGTGTGATTGATATTAATCAATTGAATTTTGCGTGACTATATTTTAATCAAATAAGTTTTGTGTGATTGATATTAATCAAATCAGTTTTGTGTGACAATCAAATGAGTTTTGTTTCATCATATTAATCAAATGAGTTTTGTGTGACTGTATTTAATTAAATGAGTTTTGTGTGACTGTATTTTATTCAAATGAGTTTTGTGTGATTGATATTAATCAAATGAGATTTGTGTGATTGATATTAATCAAATGAGTTTTGTGTGACTGTAGTTCAATCAAATTAGCTTTGTGTGATTGATATTAATCAAATGAGTTTTGTGTGACGGTATTTTGATCAAATGAGTGTTGAGTGATTCATATTAATCAGATCAGTTTTATGTGACTGTATCTTAATCAAATAAGCTTTGTGTGATTGATATTAATCAAATGAGTTTGGTGTAACTGTATTTTAATCAAATGAGGTTTGTGTGAATGATGTTAATCAAATGAGTTTTTGTCTGAATGTATTTCAATCAAATTAGTTTTGTGTGATTGATATTAATCAAATGAGTTTTCTGTGAGTATAATTTAAGTCAAATGACTTTTGTGTGATTGATATTGATCAAACGAGTTTTGTGAGACTGTATTTTAATCAATTGAGTTTTGGGTGATTGATATTAATTAAATGAGTTTTGTGTGACTGTACTTCAATCAAATGAGGTTTGTGTGATTGATATTAAACAAATGAGTTTTGTGTGAATGTATTTTAATCAAAAAAGTTATGTGTGATTGATATTAATCAAATGAGTTTTGTGTGATTGTATTTCAATCAAATGAGTTTTGCTTGATTGATATTAAACAAAAGAATTTTGTGTGAAGGTAGTTAAATCAAATGAGGTTTGTGTGATTGATATTAATCAAATGAGTTTTGTGTTACTTTATTTTAATCAAATGAGTTTTGAGTGATTGATATTAATCAAATGAGTTTCGCGTGGCTGTATTTTAATCAAATGAGTTTTGCTTGATTCATATTAATCAAATAGTTTTGTGTGACTGTATTTTAATTGAGTTTTGTGTGACTGTATTTTAATCAAATGAGTTTTGTGTGATTGATATTAATCAAATGAGTTTTGTGTGACTGTAGTTCAATCAAATGAGCTTTGTGTGATTGATATTAATCAAATGAGTTTTGTGTGACGGTATTTTGATCAAATGAGTGTTGAGTGATTGATATTATCCAGATGAGTTTTATGTGACTCTATCTTAATCAAATAAGCTTTGTGTGATTGATATTAATCAAATGAGTTTGGTGTAACTGTATTTTAATCAAATGAGTTTTGTGTGAATGATATTAATCAAATGAGTTTTGTCTGAATGTATTTCCATCAAATTAGTTTTTGTGTGATTGATATTAATCAAATGAGTTTTGTGTGAGTATAATTTAATCAAATGACTTTTGTGTGATTGATATTAATCAAATGAGTTTTGTGAGATTGTACTTTAATCAATTGATTTTTGGGTGATTGATATTAATTAAATTAGTTTTGTGTGACTGTTGTTCAATCAAATGAGTTTTGTGTCACAGTATTTTAATTGAATGAGGTTTTGCGTGACTGTATTTTATTCGTATGAGTTTTGTGTGATTCATATTAATTAAATGAGTTTTGTGTGACTGTAGTTCAAACAAATGAGTTTTGTGTCACTGTATTAAACTCAAATGAGTTTTGTGTGACTGTATTTTAATCAAATGAATTTTATGTGATTGATATTAATCAAATGAGTTTTCTGTAACTGTCTTTTAATCGAATGAGTTTTGTATATTGATATTATCAAATGAGCTTTGTGTGACTGTATTTTAATCAAAAAAGATTTTTGTGATTGATATTGCTCAAATGAGTTTTGTGTGTCTGTATTTTAATCAAATGAGTTTTGTTTGATTTATATTAACCAAATGAGTGTTGTGTGACTGTATTTTAATCAAATAAGTTTTGTGTGATTGATATTAATCAAATGAGTTTTGTTTGATTCATATTAATCAAATGAGTTTTGTGTGACTGTATTTCACTTAAATGAGTTTTGTGTGACTGTATTTTAATCAAATGAGTTTTGTGTGATTGATATTAATCAAATGGGATTTGTGTGTTTGATATTAATCAAATGAGTTTTGTGTCTCTGTAGTTCAATCAAATTAGCTTTGTGTGATGGATATTAATCAAATGAGTTTTGTGTGACGGTATTTTGATCAAATGAGTGTTGAGTGATTCATATTAATCAATAAGTTTTATGTGACTGTATCTTAATCAAATATGCTTTGTGTGATTGATATTAATCAAATGAGTTTGGTGTAACTGTATTTTAATCAAATGAGGTTTGTGTGAATGATGTTAATCAAATGAGTTTTGTCTGAATGTATTTCAGTCAAATTAGTTTTGTGTGATTGATATTAATCAAATGAGTTTTCTGTGAGTATAATTTAATCAAATGACTTTTGTGTGATTGATATTGATCAAACGAGTTTTGTGAGACTGTATTTTAATCAATTGAGTTTTGGGTGATTGATATAAATTAAATGAGTTTTGTGTGACTGTACTTCAATCAAATGAGGTTTGTGTGATTGATATTAAACAAATGAGTTTTGTGTGAATGTATTTTAATCAAAAAAGTTATGTGTGATTGATATTAATCAAATGAGTTTTGTGTGATTGTATTTCAATCAAATGAGTTTTGCTTCATTGATATTAAACAAAATAATTTTGTGTGAAGGTAGTTAAATCAAATGAGGTTTGTGTGATTGATATCAATCAAATGAGTTTTGTGTTACTTTATTTTAATCAAATGAGTTTTGTGTGGTTGATATTTATCAAATGAGTTTTCGCGTGACTGTATTTTAATCAAATGAGTTTTGCTTGATTCATATTAATCAAATAGTTTTGTGTGACTGTATTTTAATTAAATGAGTTTTGTGTGACTGTTATTTAATCAAATGAGTTTTGTGTGATTGATATTATCCAGATGAGTTTTGTTTGAATGTATTTCCATCAAATTAGTTTTTGTGTGATTGATATTAATCAAATGAGTTTTGTGTGAGTATAATCTAATCAAATGACTTTTGTGTGATTGATATTAATCAAATGAGTTTTGTGAGACTGTACTTTAATCAATTGAGTTTTGGGTGATTGATATTAATTAAATGAGTTTTGTGTGACTGTAGTTCAATCAAATGAGTTTTGTGTCACAGTATATTAATTGAATGAGTTTTACGTGACTGTATTTAATCGTAATGAGTTTTGTGTGATTGATATTAATCAAATGAGTTTTGTGTGACTCTATTTTAATCAAATTAGTTTTGTGTGATTGATATTAATTAAATGAGTTTTGTGTGACTGTAGTTCAAACAAATGAGTTTGGTCTCACAGTATTAAACTCAAATGAGTTTTGTTTGACTGTATTTTAATCAAATGAGTTTTGTGTGATTGATATTAATCAAATGAGTTTTGTGTAACTGTCTTTTAATCGAATGAGTTTTGTATGATTGATATTAATCAAATGAGCTTTGTGTGACTGTAGTTTAATCAAAAAAGATTTTTGTGATTGATATTGCTCAAATGAGTTTTGTGTGTCTGTATTTTAATCAAATGAGTTTTGTATGACTTATATTAACCAAATGAGTGTTGTGTGACTGTATTTTAATCAAATGAGTTTTGTTATTGATATTAAACAAAATATTTGTGTGAAGTATTAAATCAAATGAGTTTGTGTGATTGATATCAATCAAATGAGTTTTGTGTTATTTATTTTAATCAAATGAGTTTTGTGGTTGTATTTATCAAATGAGTTTGCTGTAGATGTATTAATCAAATGAGTTTTGTTGATTATTTAATCAAATAGTTTTGTGTGATTGATTTAATTAAATGAGTTTTGTGTGACTGTATTTTAATCAAATGAGTTTTGTGTGATTGATATTATCCAATGAGTTTTGTTGATGTATTTCATCAAATAGTTTTGTTGTGATTGATATTAAGTCAAATGAGTTTTGTGTGAGTTATAATTAATCAAATGATTTTTGTGTATTGTAGTATTAATCAAATGAGTTTTTGTGAGACTGTATTTATATAATCAATTTGAGTTTTGGGTGATTGATATTAATCAAATGAGATTTTGTGTGATTTGATATATATCAAATGAGTTTTGTGTCACTAATAATAATGAGTTTTTCGTGACTGTATTTTATTCAGTCTTAGTTTTGTGTGATTCGATATTAATCAATAGATTTTGGTGACTAATATTTTAATCAATAAGTTTTGTGTGATTGATATTAATCAAATGAGTTTTGTGAGACTGTAGCTTCAAACAAATGAGTTATGTCTCACAGATATTAAACAAATGAGTTTTGTTTGACTGAATTTTAACTCAAAAGCGTATGTGTGATTGATATTAATCAAATGAGTTTTGTGTAACTGTCTTTTAATCGACATGAGTTTTGCTTGATTGATATTAATCAAAGAGCTCTTGTGTCCCAGACGTGTTCAATCAGAGAAGATTTTTGTGATTGATATTGCTCAAATGAGTTTTTTGTGACTATATTTTAATCAAATGAGTTTTCTGTGATTTATATTAGACCAAATGAGTTTTGTGAGACTGTATTTTAACTCAATGAGTTTTGTTTGAATGATATTAATCAAATGAGTTTTGTGTGCTGTATATTACTCAAATGAGTTTTGTGTGATTGATATTAATCAAATGAGTTTTGTGTGACTGTATTTTAATCAAATGAGTTTTGTTTGATTCATATTAATCAAATGAGTTTTGTGTGACTGTATTTCACTTAAATGAGTTTTGTGTGACTGTATTTTAATCAAATGAGTTTGTGTGATTGATATTAATCAAATGAGATTTGTGTGTTTGATATTAATCAAATGAGTTTTGTGTGACTGTAGTTCAATCAAATTAGCTTTGTGTGATTGATATTAATCAAATGAGTTTTGTGTGACGGTATTTTGATCAAATGAGTGTTGAGTGATTCATATTAATCAGATGAGTTTTATGTGACTGTATCTTAATCAAATAAGCTTTGTTTGATTGATATTAATCAAATGAGTTTGGTGTAACTGTATTTTAATCAAATGAGGTTTGTGTGAATGATGTTAATCAAATGAGTTTTGTCTGAATGTATTTCAATCAAATTAGTTTTGTGTGATTGATATTAATCAAGTGAGTTTTCTGTGAGCATAATTTAATCAAATGACTTTTGTGTGATTGATATTGATCAAACGAGTTTTGTGAGTCGGTATTTTAATCAATTGAGTTTTGGGTGATTGATATTAATTAAATGAGTTTTGTGTGACTGTACTTCAATCAAATGAGGTTTGTGTGATTGATATTAAACAAATGAGTTTTGTGTGAATGTATTTTAATCAAAAAAGTTATGTGTGATTGATATTAATCAAATGAGTTTTGTGTGATTGTATTTCAATCAAATGAGTTTTGCTTCATTGATATTATACAAAAGAATTTTGTGTGAAGGTAGTTAAATCAAATGAGGTTTGTGTGATTGATATTAATCAAATGAGTTTTGTGTTACTTTATTTTAATCAAATGAGTTTTGTGTGATTGATATTAATCAAATGAGTTTCGTGTGACTGTATTTTAATCAAATGAGTTTTGCTTGATTCATATTAATCAAATGAGTTTTGTGTGACTGTATTTTAATTAAATGAGTTTTGTGTGACTGTATTTTAATCAAGTGAGTTTTGTGTGACTGTATTTTAATCAAATGAGTTTTGTTTCATCCATATTAATCAAATAAGTTTTGTGTGACTGTATTTTAATTAAATGAGTTTTGTGTGACTGTATTTTATTCAAATGAGTTTTGTGTGATTGATATTAATCAAATGAGTTTTGTGTGATTGATATTAATCAAATGAGTTTTGTGTGAATGTAGTTCAATCAAATTAGCTTTGTGTGATTGATATTAATCAAATGAGTTTTGTGTGACGGTATTTTGATCAAATGAGTGTTGAGTGATTCATATTAATGAGATCAGTTTTATGTGACTGTATCTTAATCAAATAAGCTTTGTGTGATTGACATTAATCAAATGAGTTTGGCGTAACTGTATTTTAATCAAATGAGGTTTGTGTGAATGATGTTAATCAAATGAGTTTTTTCTGAATGTATTTCAATCAAATTAGTTTTGTGTGATTCATATTAATCAAATGAGTTTTCTATGAGTATAATTTAGTCAAATGACTTTTGTGTGATTGATATTGATCAAACGAGTGTTGTGAGACTGTACTTTAATCACTTGAGTTTTGGGTGATTATATTAATTAAAAGAGTTTTGTGTGACTGTACTTCAATCAAATGAGGTTTGTGTGATTGATATTAAACAAATGAGTTTTGTGTGAATGTATTTTAATCAAAAAAGTTATGTGTGAATGATATTAATCAAATGAGTTTTGTGTGATTGTATTTCAATCAAATGAGTTTTGCTTGATTGATATTAAACAAAAGAATTTTGTGTGAAGGTAGTTCAATCAAATAAGGTTTGTGTGATTGATATTAATCAAATGAGTTTTGTGTGACTTTATTTTAATCAAATGAGTTTTGTGTGATTGATATTAAACAAACGAGTTTTGTGTGACTGTATTTTAATCAAATGAGATTTGTTTGATTCAAATTAATCAAATTAGTTTTGTGTGACTGTATTTTACTTAAAGGAGTTTTGTGTGACTGTATTTTAATTAAATGAGTTTTGTGTGATTGATATTAATCAAATGAATTTGTGTGATTGATATTAATCAAATGAGTTTTGTGTGACTGTAGTTCAATCAAATTAGTTTTGTGTGATTGATATTAATCAAATGAGTTTTGTGTGACGGTATTTTGATCAAATGAGTGTTGAGTGATTGATATTAATCAGATGAGTTTTATGTTACTGTATCTTAATCAAATAAGCTTTGTGTGATTCATATCAATCAAATGAGTTAGGTGTAACTGTATTTTAATCAAATGAGTTTTGTGTGAATGATATTAATCAAATGAGTGTTGTCTGAATGTATTTCAATCAAATTAGTTTTGTGTAATTGATATTAATCAAATGAGTTTGTGTGAGGATAATCTAATCAAATGACTTTTGTGTGATTGATATTAATCAAATGAGTTTTATGAGACTGTATTTTAATCAATTGTGTTTTGGGTGATTGATTTTAAATGAAAGAGTTTTGTGTGACTGTAGTTCAATCAAATGAGTTTTGTGTCACAGTATTTTAATTGAATGAGTTTTGCGTAACTGTATTTTAATCGTATGAGTTTTGTGTTATTAAAATTAATCAAATGAGTTTTGTGTGACTCTATTTTAATCAAATGGGTTTTGTGTGATTGATATCAATTAAATGAGTTTTGTGTGACTGTAGTTCAAACAAATGAGTTTTGTGTCACTGTATTAAACTCAAATGAGTTTTGTGTGACTGTATTTTAATCAAATGAATTTTATGTGATTGATATTAATCAAATGAGTTTTCTGTAACTGTCTTTTAATCGAATGAGTTTTGTATATTGATATTAATCAAATGAGCTTTGTGTGACTGTATTTTAATCAAAAAAGATTTTTGTGATTGATATTGCTCAAATGAGTTTTGTGTGTCTGTATTTTAATCAAATGAGTTTTGTTTGATTTATATTAACCAAATGAGTGTTGTGTGACTGTATTTTAATCAAATAAGTTTTGTGTGATTGATATTAATCAAATGAGTTTTGTTTGATTCATATTAATCAAATGAGTTTTGTGTGACTGTATTTCACTTAAATGAGTTTTGTGTGACTGTATTTTAATCAAATGAGTTTTGTGTGATTGATATTAATCAAATGGGATTTGTGTGTTTGATATTAATCAAATGAGTTTTGTGTCTCTGTAGTTCAATCAAATTAGCTTTGTGTGATGGATATTAATCAAATGAGTTTTGTGTGACGGTATTTTGATCAAATGAGTGTTGAGTGATTCATATTAATCAATAAGTTTTATGTGACTGTATCTTAATCAAATATGCTTTGTGTGATTGATATTAATCAAATGAGTTTGGTGTAACTGTATTTTAATCAAATGAGGTTTGTGTGAATGATGTTAATCAAATGAGTTTTGTCTGAATGTATTTCAGTCAAATTAGTTTTGTGTGATTGATATTAATCAAATGAGTTTTCTGTGAGTATAATTTAATCAAATGACTTTTGTGTGATTGATATTGATCAAACGAGTTTTGTGAGACTGTATTTTAATCAATTGAGTTTTGGGTGATTGATATAAATTAAATGAGTTTTGTGTGACTGTACTTCAATCAAATGAGGTTTGTGTGATTGATATTAAACAAATGAGTTTTGTGTGAATGTATTTTAATCAAAAAAGTTATGTGTGATTGATATTAATCAAATGAGTTTTGTGTGATTGTATTTCAATCAAATGAGTTTTGCTTCATTGATATTAAACAAAATAATTTTGTGTGAAGGTAGTTAAATCAAATGAGGTTTGTGTGATTGATATCAATCAAATGAGTTTTGTGTTACTTTATTTTAATCAAATGAGTTTTGTGTGGTTGATATTTATCAAATGAGTTTCGCGTGACTGTATTTTAATCAAATGAGTTTTGCTTGATTCATATTAATCAAATAGTTTTGTGTGACTGTATTTTAATTAAATGAGTTTTGTGTGACTGTATTTTAATCAAATGAGTTTTGTGTGATTGATATTATCCAGATGAGTTTTGTTTGAATGTATTTCCATCAAATTAGTTTTGTGTGATTGATATTAATCAAATGAGTTTTGTGTGAGTATAATCTAATCAAATGACTTTTGTGTGATTGATATTAATCAAATGAGTTTTGTGAGACTGTACTTTAATCAATTGAGTTTTGGGTGATTGATATTAATTAAATGAGTTTTGTGTGACTGTAGTTCAATCAAATGAGTTTTGTGTCACAGTATATTAATTGAATGAGTTTTACGTGACTGTATTTTAATCGTATGAGTTTTGTGTGATTGATATTAATCAAATGAGTTTTGTGTGACTCTATTTTAATCAAATTAGTTTTGTGTGATTGATATTAATTAAATGAGTTTTGTGTGACTGTAGTTCAAACAAATGAGTTTTGTCTCACAGTATTAAACTCAAATGAGTTTTGTTTGACTGTATTTTAATCAAATGAGTTTTGTGTGATTGATATTAATCAAATGAGTTTTGTGTAACTGTCTTTTAATCGAATGAGTTTTGTATGATTGATATTAATCAAATGAGCTTTGTGTGACTGTATTTTAATCAAAAAAGATTTTTGTGATTGATATTGCTCAAATGAGTTTTGTGTGTCTGTATTTTAATCAAATGAGTTTTGTATGACTTATATTAACCAAATGAGTGTTGTGTGACTGTATTTTAATCAAATGAGTTTTGTGTAAATGATATTAATCAAATGAGTTTTGTGTGAGTATAATTTAATCAAATTAGTTTTCCGTGATTGATATCAATCAAATGAGTTTTGTGTGACTGTATTTTAATCAAATAAGTTTTGTGTGATGAACATTACTCAAAAGAGATTTGTGTGACTATATTTGAATAAAATGAGTTTTGTGGGATTGTTATTAATCAATTGAGTTATGTGTGACTATTTTAATCAAATGAGATTCGTGTGAATGATGTTAATCAAAGGTGTTTTGTGTGACTGTTTTATAATCAAATGAGTTTCGTGTGATTGATATTAATTAAATGAGTTTTGTGTGACTGTATTTTCATCATATGAATTTTGTGTGATATTACTGAAATGATTTTTGTATGACTATATTTTAATCAAATTAGTTTTGTGTGATTGATATTAATCAAGTGACTTTTGTATGAGAGTATTTCAATCAAATTGGTTTTGTGTGATTGTTATGAATCAAATGAATCTTGTGGAACTCTGTTTAAATCAAATGCGTTTTTTGTGACAGTATTTTAATCATATGAGTTTTATGTTACAGTATTTTAATCAAATGAGATTTGTGTGACTGTATTTAAGTCAAATGAGGTTTATGTGACTGATATTAATCAAATGAGTTTTCTGTAACTGTCTTTTAATCAAATGAATTTTGTTTGATATTAATCAAATGAGCTTTTTGTGACTGTACTTTAATCAAAAAAGATTTTACTGATTGATAATGCTCAAATGAGTTTTGTGTGACTATTTTAATCAAATGAGTTTTTTATAATTTATATTTACCAAATGAGTTTTATATGACTGTATTTTAGTCAATTTAGTTTTGTGTGATTGATATTAATCAATTGAATTTTGCGTGACTATATTTTAATCAAATAAGTTTTGTGTGATTGATATTAATCAAATCAGTTTTGTGTGACTGTACTTCAATCAAATGAGGTTTATGTGATTGATATTAAACAAATGAGTTTTGTGTGACTGAATTTTAATCAAAACAGTTATGTGTGATTGATATTAATCAAATGAGTTTTGTGTGATTGTTTTTTAATCAAATGAGTTTTGCTTGATTGATATTAATCAAAAGAGTTTTGTGTGAACGTAGTTCAATCAAATGAGGTTTGTGTGATTGATATTAATCAAATGAGTTTTATGTGACTTTATTTTAATCAAATGAGTTTTCTGTGATTGATATTAATCAAATGAGTTTTGTGTGACTGTATTTTAATCAAATGAGTTTTGTTTGATTCATATTAATCAAATGAGTTTTGTGTGACTGTATTTCACTTAAATGAGTTTTGTGTGACTGTATTTTAATCAAATGAGTTTGTGTGATTGATATTAATCAAATGAGATTTGTGTGTTTGATATTAATCAAATGAGTTTTGTGTGACTGTAGTTCAATCAAATTAGCTTTGTGTGATTGATATTAATCAAATGAGTTTTGTGTGACGGTATTTTGATCAAATGAGTGTTGAGTGATTCATATTAATCAGATGAGTTTTATGTGACTGTATCTTAATCAAATAAGCTTTGTTTGATTGATATTAATCAAATGAGTTTGGTGTAACTGTATTTTAATCAAATGAGGTTTGTGTGAATGATGTTAATCAAATGAGTTTTGTCTGAATGTATTTCAATCAAATTAGTTTTGTGTGATTGATATTAATCAAGTGAGTTTTCTGTGAGCATAATTTAATCAAATGACTTTTGTGTGATTGATATTGATCAAACGAGTTTTGTGAGTCGGTATTTTAATCAATTGAGTTTTGGGTGATTGATATTAATTAAATGAGTTTTGTGTGACTGTACTTCAATCAAATGAGGTTTGTGTGATTGATATTAAACAAATGAGTTTTGTGTGAATGTATTTTAATCAAAAAAGTTATGTGTGATTGATATTAATCAAATGAGTTTTGTGTGATTGTATTTCAATCAAATGAGTTTTGCTTCATTGATATTATACAAAAGAATTTTGTGTGAAGGTAGTTAAATCAAATGAGGTTTGTGTGATTGATATTAATCAAATGAGTTTTGTGTTACTTTATTTTAATCAAATGAGTTTTGTGTGATTGATATTAATCAAATGAGTTTCGTGTGACTGTATTTTAATCAAATGAGTTTTGCTTGATTCATATTAATCAAATGAGTTTTGTGTGACTGTATTTTAATTAAATGAGTTTTGTGTGACTGTATTTTAATCAAGTGAGTTTTGTGTGACTGTATTTTAATCAAATGAGTTTTGTTTCATCCATATTAATCAAATAAGTTTTGTGTGACTGTATTTTAATTAAATGAGTTTTGTGTGACTGTATTTTATTCAAATGAGTTTTGTGTGATTGATATTAATCAAATGAGTTTTGTGTGATTGATATTAATCAAATGAGTTTTGTGTGAATGTAGTTCAATCAAATTAGCTTTGTGTGATTGATATTAATCAAATGAGTTTTGTGTGACGGTATTTTGATCAAATGAGTGTTGAGTGATTCATATTAATGAGATCAGTTTTATGTGACTGTATCTTAATCAAATAAGCTTTGTGTGATTGACATTAATCAAATGAGTTTGGCGTAACTGTATTTTAATCAAATGAGGTTTGTGTGAATGATGTTAATCAAATGAGTTTTTTCTGAATGTATTTCAATCAAATTAGTTTTGTGTGATTCATATTAATCAAATGAGTTTTCTATGAGTATAATTTAGTCAAATGACTTTTGTGTGATTGATATTGATCAAACGAGTGTTGTGAGACTGTACTTTAATCACTTGAGTTTTGGGTGATTATATTAATTAAAAGAGTTTTGTGTGACTGTACTTCAATCAAATGAGATTTGTGTGATAAATATTAAACAAATGAGTTTTGTGTGAATGTATTTTAATCAAAAAAGTTATGTGTGAATGATATTAATCAAATGAGTTTTGTGTGATTGTATTTCAATCAAATGAGTTTTGCTTGATTGATATTAAACAAAAGAATTTTGTGTGAAGGTAGTTCAATCAAATAAGGTTTGTGTGATTGATATTAATCAAATGAGTTTTGTGTGACTTTATTTTAATCAAATGAGTTTTGTGTGATTGATATTAAACAAACGAGTTTTGTGTGACTGTATTTTAATCAAATGAGATTTGTTTGATTCAAATTAATCAAATTAGTTTTGTGTGACTGTATTTTACTTAAAGGAGTTTTGTGTGACTGTATTTTAATTAAATGAGTTTTGTGTGATTGATATTAATCAAATGAATTTGTGTGATTGATATTAATCAAATGAGTTTTGTGTGACTGTAGTTCAATCAAATTAGTTTTGTGTGATTGATATTAATCAAATGAGTTTTGTGTGACGGTATTTTGATCAAATGAGTGTTGAGTGATTGATATTAATCAGATGAGTTTTATGTTACTGTATCTTAATCAAATAAGCTTTGTGTGATTCATATCAATCAAATGAGTTAGGTGTAACTGTATTTTAATCAAATGAGTTTTGTGTGAATGATATTAATCAAATGAGTGTTGTCTGAATGTATTTCAATCAAATTAGTTTTGTGTAATTGATATTAATCAAATGAGTTTGTGTGAGGATAATCTAATCAAATGACTTTTGTGTGATTGATATTAATCAAATGAGTTTTATGAGACTGTATTTTAATCAATTGTGTTTTGGGTGATTGATTTTAAATGAAAGAGTTTTGTGTGACTGTAGTTCAATCAAATGAGTTTTGTGTCACAGTATTTTAATTGAATGAGTTTTGCGTAACTGTATTTTAATCGTATGAGTTTTGTGTTATTAAAATTAATCAAATGAGTTTTGTGTGACTCTATTTTAATCAAATGGGTTTTGTGTGATTGATATCAATTAAATGAGTTTTGTGTGACTGTAGTTCAAACAAATGAGTTTTGTGTCACTGTATTAAACTCAAATGAGTTTTGTGTGACTGTATTTTAATCAAATGAATTTTATGTGATTGATATTAATCAAATGAGTTTTCTGTAACTGTCTTTTAATCGAATGAGTTTTGTATATTGATATTAATCAAATGAGCTTTGTGTGACTGTATTTTAATCAAAAAAGATTTTTGTGATTGATATTGCTCAAATGAGTTTTGTGTGTCTGTATTTTAATCAAATGAGTTTTGTTTGATTTATATTAACCAAATGAGTGTTGTGTGACTGTATTTTAATCAAATAAGTTTTGTGTGATTGATATTAATCAAATGAGTTTTGTGTGAGTATAATTTAATCAAATTAGTTTTGTGTGATTGATATCAATCAAATGAGGTTTGTGTGACTGTATTTTAATCAAATAAGTTTTGTGTGATTAATATTACTCAAAAGAGATTTGTGTGAATATATTTTAATAAAATGAGTTTTGTAGGATTGTTATTAATCAATTGAGTTTTGTGTAACTGTATTTTAATCAAATAAGATTCGTGTGATTAATATTAATCAAAGGTGTTTTGTATGACTGTTTTTTAATCAAATGAGTTCCGTGTGATTGATATTAATTAAATAGGTTTTGTGTGACTGTATTTTAATCAAATGAGTTTTGTGTGATATTAATGAAATGAATTTTGTGTAACTATATCTTAATCAAATTAGTTTTGTGTGATTGATATTAATCAAATGACTTTTGTATGAGAGTATTTCAATCAAATGGGTTTTGTGTGATTGTTATTAATCAAATGAATCATGTGGAACTGTATTTAAATCAAATGCGTTTTGTGTGACAGTATTTTAATCATACTGAGTTTTGTGTTACAGTATTTTAATCAAATGAGTTTTGTGTGACTGTATTTTAATCAAATGAGGTTTATGTGACTGATATTAGTCAAATGAGTTTTCTGTAACTGTCTTTTAATGAAATGAGTTTTGTTTGATTGATATTAATCAAATGAGCTTTGTGTGACTGTACTTTAATCAAAAAAGATTTTTGTGATTGATATTGCTCAAATGAGTTTTGTGTGAGTGTATTTTAATAAAATGGGTTTTTTATGATTTATATTTACCAAATAAGTTTTATATGACTGTATTTTAGTCAAATAAGTTTTGTGTGATTGATATTAATCAATTGAATTTTGCGTAACTATTTTCATCAAATAAGTTTTGTGTGATTGATATTAATCAAATCAGTTTTGTGTGGCTGTACTTCAATCAAATGAGCTTTGTGTGATTGATATTAAACAAATGAGTTTTGTGTGACTGTATTTTAATCAAAAAACTTTTGTGTGATTGATATTAATCAAATGAGTTTTGTGCGATTGCATTTTAATCAAATGAGTTTTGCTTGATTGATATTAATCAAGAGTTTTGTGTGACGTTAGTTCAATCAAATGAGGTTTGTGTGATTGATATTAATCAAATGAGTTTTGGGTGACTTTATTTTGATCAAATGAGTTTTGTGTGATTGATATTAATCAAATGAGTTTTGTGTGACTGTAGTTCAATCAAATTAGCTTTGTGTGATTGATATTAATCAAATGAGTTTTGTGTGACGGTATTTTGATCAAATGAGTGTTGAGTGATTCATATTAATCAGATGAGTTTTATGTGACTGTATCTTAATCAAATAAGCTTTGTGTGATTGATATTAATCAAATGAGTTTGGTGTAACTGTATTTTAATCAAATGAGGTTTGTGTGAATGATGTTAATCAAATGAGTTTTGTCTGAATGTATTTCAATCAAATTAGTTTTGTGTGATTGATATTAATCAAATGAGTTTTCTGTGAGTATAATTTAATCAAATGACTTTTGTGTGATTGATATTGATCAAACGAGTTTTGTGAGACTGTATTTTAATCAATTGAGTTTTGGGTGATTGATATTAATTAAATGAGTTTTGTGTGACTGTACTTCAATCAAATGAGGTTTGTGTGATTGATATTAAACAAATGAGTTTTGTGTGAATGTATTTTAATCAAAAAGTTATGTGTGATTGATATTAATCAAATGAGTTTTGTGTGATTGTATTTCAATCAAATGAGTTTTGCTTGATTGATATTAAACAAAAGAATTTTGTGTGAAGGTAGTTAAATCAAATGAGGTTTGTGTGATTGATATCAATCAAATGAGTTTTGTGTTACTTTATTTTAATCAAATGAGTTTTGTGTGATTGATATTAATCAAATGAGTTTCGTGTGACTGTATTTTAATCAAATGAGTTTTGTTTGATTCATATTAATCAAATGAGTTTTGTGTGACTGTATTTTAATTAAATGAGTTTTGTGTGACTGTATTTTAATCAAATGAGTTTTTGTGTGACTGTATATTAATCAAATGATTTTGTGTGATTGATATTAATCAAATGAGTTTTGTGTGACTGTAGTTAAATCAAATAGCTTTTGTGTGATTGATATTAATCAAATGAGTTTTGTTTGAATGTATTTCCATCAAATTAGTTTTGTGTGTTTGATATTAATCAAATGAGTTTTGTGTGAGTATAATCTAATCAAATGACTTTTGTGTGATTGATATTAATCAAATGAGTTTTGTGAGACTGTACTTTAATCAATTGAGTTTTGGGTGATTGATATTAATTAAATGAGTTTTGTGTGAATGTAGTTCAATCAAATGAGTTTTGTGTCACAGTATATTAATTGAATGAGTTTTACGTGACTGTATTTTAATCGTATGAGTTTTGTGTGATTGATATTAATCAAATGAGTTTTGTGTGACTCTATTTTAATGAAATTGGTTTTGTGTGATTGATATTAATTAAATGAGTTTTGTGTGACTGTAGTTCAAACAAATGAGTTTTATCTCACAGTATTAAACTCAAATGAGTTTTGTTTGACTGTATTTTAATCAAATGAGTTTTGTGTGATTGATATTAATCAAATGAGTTTTGTGTAACTGTCTTTTAATCGAATGAGTTTTGTGTGACTCTATTTTAATCAAATTAGTTTTGTGTGATTGATATTAATTAAATGAGTTTTGTGTGACTGTAGTTCAAACAAATGAGTTTTGTCTCACAGTATTAAACTCAAATGAGTTTTGTTTGACTGTATTTTAATCAAATGAGTTTTGTGTGATTGATATTAATCAAATGAGTTTTGTGTAACTGTCTTTTAATCGAATGAGTTTTGTATGATTGATATTAATCAAATGAGCTTTGTGTGACTGTATTTTAATCAAAAAAGATTTTTGTGATTGATATTGCTCAAATGAGTTTTGTGTGTCTGTATTTTAATCAAATGAGTTTTGTATGACTTATATTAACCAAATGAGTGTTGTGTGACTGTATTTTAATCAAATGAGTTTTGTGTAAATGATATTAATCAAATGACTTTTGTGTGAGTATAATTTAATCAAATTAGTTTTCTGTGATTGATATCAATCAAATGAGTTTTGTGTGACTGTATTTTAATCAAATAAGTTTTGTGTGATTAACATTACTCAAAAGAGATTTGTGTGACTATATTTGAATAAAATGAGTTTTGTGGGATTGTTATTAATCAATTGAGTTTTGTGTGACTGTATTTTAATCAAATGAGATTCGTGTGAATGATATTAATCAAAGGTGTTTTGTGTGACTGTTTTATAATCAAATGAGTTTCGTGTGACTGTATTTTCATCATATCAATTTTGTGTGATATTACTGAAATGATTTTTGTATGACTATATTTTAATCAAATTAGTTTTGTGTGATTGATATTAATCAAGTGACTTTTGTATGAGAGTATTTCAATCAAATGGGTTTTGTGTGATTGTTATGAATCAAATGAATCTTGTGGAACTGTGTTTAAATCAAATGCGTTTTTTGTGACAGTATTTTAATCATATGAGTTTTATGTTACAGTATTTTAATCAAATGAGATTTGTGTGACTGTATTTAAGTCAAATGAGGTTTATGTGACTGATATTAATCAAATGAGTTTTCTGTAACTGTCTTTTAATCAAATGAATTTTGTTTGATATTAAGCAAATGAGCTTTTTGTGACTGTACTTTAATCAAAAAAGATTTTACTGATTGATAATGCTCAAATGAGTTTTGTGTGACTATTTTAATCAAATGAGTTTTTTATAATTTATATTTACCAAATGAGTTTTATATAACTGTATTTTAGTCAATTGAGTTTTGTGTGATTGATATTAATCAATTGAATTTTGCGTGACTATATTTTAATCAAATAAGTTTTGTGTGATTGATATTAATCAAATCAGTTTTGTGTGACTGTACTTCAATCAAATGAGGTTTATGTGATTGATATTAAACAAATGAGTTTTGTGTGACTGAATTTTAATCAAAAAAGTTATGTGTGATTGATATTAATCAAATGAGTTTTGTGTGATTGTTTTTAATCAAATGAGTTTTGCTTGATTGATATTAATCAAAAGAGTTTTGTGTGAACGTAGTTCAGTCAAATGAGGTTTGTGTGATTGATATTAATCAAATTAGTTTTATGTGACTTTATTTTAATCAAATGAGTTTTCTGTGATTGATATTAATCAAATGAGTTTTGTGTGACTGTATTTTAATCAAATGAGTTTTGTTTGATTCATATTAATCAAATGAGTTTTGTGTGACTGTATTTCACTTAAATGAGTTTTGTGTGACTGTATTTTAATCAAATGAGTTTGAGTGATTGATATTAATCAAATGAGATTTGTGTGTTTGATATTAATCAAATGAGTTTTGTGTGACTGTAGTTCAATCAAATTAGCTTTGTGTGATTGATATTAATCAAATGAGTTTTGTGTGACGGTATTTTGATCAAATGAGTGTTGAGTGATTCATATTAATCAGATGAGTTTTATGTGACTGTATCTTAATCAAATAAGCTTTGTGTGATTGATATTAATCAAATGAGTTTGGTGTAACTGTATTTTAATCAAATGAGGTTTGTGTGAATGATGTTAATCAAATGAGTTTTGTCTTAATGTATTTCAATCAAATTAGTTTTGTGTGATTGATATTAATCAAATGAGTTTTCTGTGAGCATAATTATTCAAATGACTTTTGTGTGATTGATATTGATCAAACGAGTTTTCTGAGTCGGTATTTTAATCAATTGAGTTTTGGGTGATTGATATTAATTAAATGAGTTTTGTGTGACTGTACTTCAATCAAATGAGGTTTGTGTGATTGATATTAAACAAATGAGTTTTGTGTGAATGTATTTTAATCAAAAAAGTTATGTGTGATTAATATTAATCAAATGAGTTTTGTGTGATTGTATTTCAATCAAATGAGTTTTGCTTCATTGATATTAAACAAAAGAATTTTGTGTGAAGGTAGTTAAATCAAATGAGGTTTGTGTGATTGATATTAATCAAATGAGTTTTGTGTTACTTTATTTTACTCAAATGAGTTTTGTGTGATTGATATTAATCAAATGAGTTTCGTGTGACTGTATTTTAATCAAATGAGTTTTGCTTGATTCATATTAATCAAATGATTTTTGTGTGACTGTATTTTAATTAAATGAGTTTTGTGTGACTGTATTTTAATCAAATGAGTTTTGTGTGACTGTATTTTAATCAAATGAGTTTTGTTTGATCCATATTAATCAAATAAGTTTTGTGTGACTGTATTTTACTTAAATGAGTTTTGTGTGACTGTATTTTATTCAAATGAGTTTTGTGTGATTGATATTAATCAAATGAGTTTTGTGTGACTGTATTTTAATCAAATGAGTTTTGTGTGACTGTATTTTAATCAAATGAGTTTTGTTTGATCCATATTAATCAAATAAGTTTTGTGTGGCTGTATTTTACTTAAATGAGTTTTGTGTGACTGTATTTTATTCAAATGAGTTTTGTGTGATTGATATTAATCAAATGAGTTTTGTGTGATTGATATTAATCAAATGAGTTTTGTGTGAATGTAGTTCAATCAAATTAGCTTTGTGTGATTGATATTAATCAAATGAGTTTTGTGTGACGGTATTTTGATCAAATGAGTGTTGAGTGATTCATATTAATCAGATGAGTTTTATGTGACTGTATCTTAATCAAATAAGGTTTGTGTGATTGATATTAATCAAATGAGTTTGGCGTAACTGTATTTTAATCAAATGAGGTTTGTGTGAATGATGTTAATCAAATGAGTTTTTTCTGAATGTATTTCAATCAAATTAGTTTTGTGTGATTGATATTAATCAAATGAGTTTTCTATGAGTATAATTTAGTCAAATGACTTTTGTGTGATTGATATTGATCAAACGAGTGTTGTGAGACTGTACTTTAATCACTTGAGTTTTGGGTGATTATATTAATTAAAAGAGTTTTGTGTGACTGTACTTCAATCAAATGAGATTTGTGTGATTGATATTAAACAAATGAGTTTTGTGTGAATGTATTTTAATCAAAAAAGTTATGTGTGAATGATATTAATCAAATAAGTTTTGTGTGATTGTATTTCAATCAAATGAGTTTTGCTTGATTGATATTAAACAAAAGAATTTTGTGTGAAGGTAGTTCAATCAAATAAGGTTTGTGTGATTGATATTAATCAAATGAGTTTTGTGTGACTTTATTTTAATCAAATGAGTTTTGTGTGATTGATATTAAACAAACGAGTTATTGTGACTGTATTTTAATCAAATGAGATTTGTTTGATTCATATTAATCAAATTTGTTTTGTGTGACTGTGTTTTACTTAAAGGAGTTTTGTGTGACTGTATTTTAATTAAATGAGTTTTGTGTGATTGATATTAATCAAATGAATTTGTGTGATTGATATTAATCAAATGAGTTTTGTGTGACTGTAGTTCAATCAAATTAGTTTTGTGTGATTGATATTAATCAAATGAGTTTTGTGTGACGGTATTTTGATCAAATGAGTGTTGAGAGATTGATATTAATCAGATGAGTTTTATGTGACTGTATCTTGATCAAATAAGCTTTGTGTGATTCATATCAATCAAATGAGTTAGGTGTAACTGTATTTTAATCAAATGAGTTTTGTGTGAATGATATTAATCAAATGAGTTTTGTCTGAATGTATTTCAATCAAATTAGTTTTGTGTAATTGATATTAATCAAATGAGTTTGTGTGAGGATAATCTAATCAAATGACTTTTGTGTGATTGATATTAATCAAATGAGTTTTATGAGACTGTATTTTAATCAATTGAGTTTTGGGTGATTGATTTTAAATGAATGAGTTTTGTGTGACTGTAGTTCAATCAAATGAGTTTTGTGTCACAGTATTTTAATTGAATGAGTTTTGCGTAACTGTATTTTAATCGTATGAGTTTTCTGTTATTAAATTAATCAAATGAGTTTTGTGTGACTCTATTTTAATCAAATGGGTTTTGTGTGATTGATATTAATTAAATGAGTTTTGTGTGACTGTAGTTCAAACAAATGAGTTTTCTGTCACTGTATTAAACTCAAATGAGTTTTGTGTGACTGTATTTTAATCAAATGAATTTTATGTGATTGATATTAATCAAATGAGTTTTCTGTAACTGTCTTTTAATCGAATGAGTTTTGTATGATTGATATTAATCAAATGAGCTTTGTGTGACTGTATTTTAATCAAAAAAGATTTTTGTGATTGATATTGCTCAAATGAGTTTTGTGTGTCTGTATTTTAATCAAATGAGTTTTGTTTGATTTATATTAACCAAATGAGTGTTGTGTGACTGTATTTTAATCAAATAAGTTTTGTGTGATTGATATTAATCAAATGAGTTTTGTGTGAGTATAATTTAATCAAATTAGTTTTGTGTGATTGATATCAATCAAATGAGTTTTGTGTGACTGTATTTTAATCAAATAAGTTTTGTGTGATTAACATTACTCAAAAGAGATTTGTGTGAATATATTTTAATAAAATGAGTTTTGTAGGATTGTTATTAATCAATTGAGTTTTGTGTAACTGTATTTTAATCAAATAAGATTCGTGTGATTAATATTAATCAAAGGTGTTTTGTATGACTGTTTTTAATCAAATGAGTTCCGTGTGATTGATATTAATTAAATAGGTTTTGTGTATTTTAATCAAATGAGTTTTGTGTGATATTACTGAAATGAATTTTGTGTGACTATATCTTAATCAAATTAGTTTTGTGTGATTGATATTAATCAAATGACTTTTGTATGAGAGTATTTCAATCAAATGGGTTTTGTGTGATTGTTATTAATCAAATGAATCATGTGGAACTGTATTTAAATCAAATGCGTTTTGTGTGACAGTATTTTAATCATATAAGTTTTGTGTTACAGTATTTTAATCAAATGAGTTTTGTGTGACTGTATTTTAATCAAATGAGGTTTATGTGACTGATATTAATCAAATGAGTTTTCTGTAACTGTCTTTTAATCAAATGAGTTTTGTTTGATTGATATTAATCAAATGAGCTTTGTGTGACTGTACTTTAATCGAAAAAGATTTTTGTGATTGATATTGCTCAAATGAGTTTTGTGTGAGTGTATTTTAATAAAATGGGTTTTTTATGATTTATATTTACCAAATAAGTTTTATATGACTGTATTTTAGTCAAATGAGTTTTGTGTGATTGATATTAATCAAATGAGTTTTGTGTGAGTATAATTTAATCAAATTAGTTTTGTGTGATTGATATCAATCAAATGAGTTTTGTGTGACTGTATTTTAATCAAATAAGTTTTGTGTGATATTGTATTTAATCAAATGAGTTTTGTGTGATTGATATTAATCAAATGAGTTTTGTGTGACTGTATTTAATAAAATGATTTTGTTGATAAATTAATCAAATGAGTTTTGTGTGACTGTATTTAATCAAATATTTTGTTGATTGATTAATCAAATGAGTTTTGTGACTGTATTTTAATCAATGAGTTTTGTGTGATTGATATTAATCAAATGAGTTTTGTGACTTATTTAATCAAATGATTTTGTGTGATTGATATTAATCAAATGAGTTTTGTGTGACTGTATTTAATCAAATAGTTTGTGTGATTATATTAATCAAATGAGTTTTGTGTAAATGAGCTTTTGTGACTGTATTTTAATCAAAAAAGATTTTTGTGATTGATATTGCTCAAATGAGTTTTGTGTGTCTGTATTTTAATCAAATGAGTTTTGTTTGATTTATATTAACCAAATGAGTTTTGTGTGACTGTATTTTAATCAAATAAGTTTTGTGTGATTGTATTTTAATCAAATGAGTTTTGTGTGATTGATATTAATCAAATGAGTTTTGTGTGATGTATTCAATCAAATAGTTTTGTTGATGATTTAAACAAAGATTTTGTGTGATTGTATTAATCAAATGAGTTTGTGTGATTGATATTAATCAATGAGTTTTGTGACTGTAGTTTAATCAAATAGTTTGTGTGATTGATATTAATCAAAAGTTTGAGTTTTATAGTGTTGTGACAGTATTTCAAATGAGTTTTGGTGTGATGATTTATCAGATTTGAGATTTTTATGTGCTGTATTTTAATCAAATAAGTTTGTGGATTGATATTAATCAAATGAGTTTGGTGTAACTGTATTTAATCAAATGAGTTTGTGTGATGATGTTAATCAAATGAGTTTTGTCTGAATGTATTTCAATCAAATTAGTTTTGTGTGATTGATATTAATCAAATGAGTTTTCTGTGAGTATAATTTAATCAAATGACTTTTGTGTGATTGATATTGATCAAACGAGTTTTGTGAGACTGTATTTTAATCAATTGAGTTTTGGGTGATTGATATTAATTAAATGAGTTTTGTGTGACTGTACTTCAATCAAATGAGATTTGTGTGATTGATATTAAACAAATGAGTTTTGTGTGAATGTATTTTAATCAAAAAAGTTATGTGTGATTGATATTAATCAAATGAGTTTTGTGTGATTGTATTTCAATCAAATGAGTTTTGCTTGATTGATATTAAACAAAAGAATTTTGTGTGAAGGTAGTTAAATCAAATGAGGTTTGTGTGATTGATATTAATCAAATGAGTTTTGTGTTACTTTATTTTAATCAAATGAGTTTTGTGTGATTGATATTAATCAAATGAGTTTCGTGTGACTGTATTTTAATCAAATGAGTTTTGCTTGATTCATATTAATCAAATGAGTTTTGTTGTGACTGTATTTTAATTAAATGAGTTTTGTGTGACTGTATTTTAATCAAATGATTTGTGTGTTGTATAAATACAAATGAGTTTGTGTGATTAGATTATCAAATGAGTTTTGTGTGACTGTAGTTCAATCAAATTAAGCTTTGTGTGATTGATATTAATCAAATGAGTTTTGTGTGACGGTATTTTGATCAAATGAGTGTTGAGTGATTGATATTATTCAGATGATTTTATGTGACTGTATCTTAATCAAATAAGCTTTGTGTGATTCATATCAATCAAATGAGTTAGGTGTAACTGTATTTTAATCAATGAGTTTGGTGAATGATATTAATCAAATGAGTTTTGTCTGATGTATTTCAATCAAATTAGTTTCGTGTAATGATATTAATCAAATGAGTTTGTGTGAGTATAATTTAATCAAATGATTTTGTGTGATTGATATTAATCAATTGAGTTTATGAGACTGCATTTTAATCAATTGAGTTTTGGGTGATTGATTTTAATTGAATGAGTTTTGTGACTGTATTTTAATCAAAAAAGTTTTGTGTGATTGATATTAATCAAATGAGTTTTGTGTGATTGCATTTTAATCAAATGAGTTTTGCTTGATTGATATTAATCAAAAGAGTTTTGTGTGACTGTAGTTCAATCAAATGAGGTTTGTGTGATTGATATTAATCAAATGAGTTTTGGGTGACTTTATTTTGATCAAATGAGTTTTGTGTGATTGATATTAATCAAATGAGTTTTGTGTGACTGTAGATCAATCAAATTAGCTTTGTGTGATTGATACTAATCAAATGAGTTTTGTGTGATGGTATTTTGATCAAATGAGTGTTGAGTGATTCATATTAATCAGATGAGTTTTATGTGACTGTATCTTAATCAAATAAGGTTTGTGTGATTGATATTAATCAAATGAGTTTGGTGTAACTGTATTTTAATCAAATGAGGTTTGTGTGAATGATGTTAATCAAATGAGTTTTGTCTGAATGTATTTCAATCAAATTAGTTTTGTGTGATTGATATTAATCAAATGAGTTTTCTGTGAGCATAATTTAATCAAATGACTTTTGTGTGATTGATATTGATCAAACGAGTTTTGTGAGACTGTATTTTAATCAATTGAGTTTTGGGTGATTGATATTAATTAAATGAGTTTTGTGTGACTGTACTTCAATCAAATGAGGTTTGTGTGATTGATATTAAACAAATGAGTTTTGTGTGAATGTATTTTAATCAAATGAGTTTTGTGTGACTGTATATTAATCAAATGAGTTTTGTTTGATCCATATTAATCAAATGAGTTTTGTGTGACTGTATTTTACTTAAATGAGTTTTGTGTGACTGTATTTTAATCAAATGAGTTTTGTGTGATTGATATTAATCAAATGAGTTTTGTGTGATTGATATTAATCAAATGAGTTTTGTGTGATTGATATTAATCAAATGAGTTTTGTGTGACGGTAGTTCAATCAAATTAGCTTTGTGTGATTGATACTAATCAAATGAGTTTTGTGTGACAGTATTTTGATCAAATGAGTGTTGGGTGATTGATATTAATCAGATGAGTTTTATGTGACTGTATCTTAATCAAATAAGCTTTGTGTGATTGATATTAATCAAATGAGTTTGGTGTAACTGTATTTTAATCAAATGAGGTTTGTGTGAATGATGTTAATCAAATGAGTTTTGTCTGAATGTATTTCAATCAAATTAGTTTTGTGTGATTGATATTAATCAAATGAGTTTTCTGTGAGTATAATTTAATCAAATGACTTTTGTGTGATTGATATTGATCAAACGAGTTTTGTGACACTGTATTTTAATCAATTGAGTTTTGGGTGATTGATATTAATTAAATGAGTTTTGTGTGGCTGTACTTCAATCAAATAAGATTTGTGTGATTGATATTAAACAAATGAGTTTTGTGTGAATGTATTTTAATCAAAAAAGTTATGTGTGATTGATATTAATCAAATGAGTTTTGTGTGATTGTATTTCAATCAAATGAGTTTTGCTTGATTGATATTAAACAAAAGAATTTTGTGTGAAGGTAGTTCAATCTAATGAGGTTTGTGTGATTGATATTAATCAAATGAGTTTTGTGTTACTTTATTTTAATCAAATGAGTTTTGTGTGATTGATATTAATCAAATGAGTTTTGTGTGACTGTATTTTAATCAAATGAGTTTTGTTTGATTCATATTAATCAAATGAGTTTTGTGTGACTGTATTTTACTTAAATGAGTTTTGTGTGACTGTATTTTAATCAAATGAGTTTTGTGTGATTGATATTAATCAAATGAGTTTTGTGTGATTGATATTAATCAAATGAGTTTTGTGTGACTGTAGTTCAATCAAATTAGCTTTGTGTGATTGATATTAATCAAATGAGTTTTGTGTGACGGTATTTTGATCAAATGAGTGTTGAGTGATTGATATTAATCAGATGAGTTTTATGTGACTGTATCTTAATCAAATAAGCTTTGTGTGATTCATATCAATCAAATGAGTTAGGTGTAACTGTATTTTAATCAAATGAGTTTTGTGTGAATGATATTAATCAAATGAGTTTTGTCTGAATGTATTTCAATCAAATTAGTTTTGTGTAATTGATATTAATCAAATGAGTTTGTGTGAGTATAATTTAATCAAATGACTTTTGTGTGATTGATATTAATCAAATGAGTTTTATGAGACTGCATTTTAATCAATTGAGTTTTGGGTGATTGATTTTAATTGAATGAGTTTTGTGTGACTGTAGTTCAATCAAATGAGTTTTGTGTCACAGTATTTTAATTGAATGAGTTTTGCGTGACTGTATTTTAATCGTATGAGTTTTGTGTTATTAAAATTAATCAAATGAGTTTTGTGTGACTCTATTTTAATCAAATGGGTTTTGTGTGATTGATATTAATTAAATGAGTTTTGTGTGACTGTAGTTCAAACAAATGAGTTTTGTGTCACAGTATTAAACTCAAATGAGTTTTGTGTGACTGTATTATAATCAAATGAATTTTATGTGATTGATATTAATCAAAAGAGTTTTCTGTAACTGTCTTTTAATCGAATGAGTTTTGTATAATTGATATTAATCAAATGAGCTTTCTGTGACTGTATTTTAATCAAAAAAGATTTTTGTGATTGATATTGCTCAAATGAGTTTTGTGTGTCTGTATTTTAATCAAATGAGTTTTGTTTGATTTATATTAACCAAATGAGTTTTGTGTGACTGTATTTTAATCAAATAAGTTTTGTGTGATTGATATTAATCAAATGAGTTTTGTGTGAGTATAATTTAATCAAATTAGTTTTGTGTGATTGATATCAATCAAATGAGTTTTGTGTGACTGTATTTTAATCAAATAAGTTTTGTCTGATTAACATTACTCAAAAGAGATTTGTGTGACTATATTTTAATAAAATGAGTTTTGTAGGATTGTTATTAATCAATTGAGTTTTGTGTAACTGTATTTTAATCAAATAAGATTCGTGTGATTAATATTAATCAAAGGTGTTTTGTATGACTGTTTTTAATCAAATGAGTTCCGTGTGATTGATATTAATTAAATGAGTTTTGTGTGACTGTATTTTAATCAAATGAGTTTTGTGTGATATTACTGAAATGAATTTTGTGTGACTATATTTTAATCAAATTAGTTTTTTGTGATTGATATTAATCAAATGACTTTTGTATGAGAGTATTTCAATCAAATGGGTTTTGTGTGATTGTTATTAATCAAATGAATCATGTGGAACTGTATTTAAATCAAATGCGTTTTGTGTGACAGTATTTTAATCATATGAGTTTTGTGTTACAGTATTTTAATCAAATGAGTTTTGTGTGACTGTATTTTAATCAAATGAGGTTTATGTGACTGATATTAATCAAATGAGTTTTCTGTAACTGTCTTTTAATCAAATGAGTTTTGTTTGATTGATATTAATCAAATGAGCTTTGTGTGACTGTACTTTAATCAAAAAAGATTTTTGTGATTGATATTGCTCAAATGAGTTTTGTGTGAGTGTATTTTAATAAAATGGGTTTTTTATGATTTATATTTACCAAATAAGTTTTATATGACTGTATTTTAGTCAAATGAGTTTTGTGTGATTGATATTAATCAATTGAATTTTGCGTGACTATTTTCATCAAATAAGTTTTGTGTGATTGATATTAATCAAATCAGTTTTGTGTGGCTGTACTTCAATCAAATGAGGTTTGTGTGATTGATATTAAACAAATGAGTTTTGTGTGACTGTATTTTAATCAAAAAAGTTTTGTGTGATTGATATTAATCAAATGAGTTTTGTGTGATTGCATTTTAATCAAATGAGTTTTGCTTGATTGATATTAATCAAAAGAGTTTTGTGTGACTGTAGTTCAATCAAATGAGGTTTGTGTGATTGATATTAATCAAATGAGTTTTGGGTGACTTTATTTTGATCAAATGAGTTTTGTGTGATTGATATTAATCAAATGAGTTTTGTGTGACTGTAGATCAATCAAATTAGCTTTGTGTGATTGATATTAATCAAATGAGTTTTGTGTGACGGTATTTTGATCAAATGAGTGTTGAGTGATTCATATTAATCAGATGAGTTTTATGTGACTGTATCTTAATCAAATAAGCTTTGTGTGATTGATATTAATCAAATGAGTTTGGTGTAACTGTATTTTAATCAAATGAGGTTTGTGTGAATGATGTTAATCAAATGAGTTTTGTCTGAATGTATTTCAATCAAATTAGTTTTGTGTGATTGATATTAATCAAATGAGTTTTCTGTGAGCATAATTTAATCAAATGACTTTTGTGTGATTGATATTGATCAAACGAGTTTTGTGAGACTGTATTTTAATCAATTGAGTTTTGGGTGATTGATATTAATTAAATGAGTTTTGTGTGACTGTACTTCAATCAAATGAGGTTTGTGTGATTGATATTAAACAAATGAGTTTTGTGTGAATGTATTTTAATCAAAAAGTTATGTGTGACTGATATTAATCAAATGAGTTTTGTGTGATCTGTATTTCAATCAAATGAGTTTTGCTTGATTGATATTAAACTAAAGAGTTTTGTGTGAAGGTAGTTAATCAAATGAGGTTTGTGTGATTGATATTAATCAAATGAGTTTTGTGTTATTTATATTAATCAAATGAGTTTTGTGTGATTGATATTAATCAAATGAGTTTCGTGTGACTGTATTTTAATCAAATGAGTTTTGTTGATTCATATTAATCAAATGAGTTTTGTGTGACTGTATTTTAATCAAATGAGGTTGTGTGACTGATATTAATCAATGAGTTTTGTGTGACTGTATCTTAATCAAATGAGCTTTGTGTGATTGATGTTAATCAAATGCGTTATGAGTGACTGTATTTTAATCAAATGAGTTTTGTGTGACTGATAATAACCAAATGAGTTTTGTGTGAATGTATTTCAATCAAATGAGTTTTGTATGATTGATATTAATCAAATGAGTTTCGTTTGACTCTAGTTCAATCAATTGAGGTTTGTGTGATTGATATTAATCAAATGAGTTTTCTGTAACTGTCTTTTAATCAAATGAGTTTTGTTTGATTGATATTAATCAAATGAGCTTTGTGTTACTGTACTTTAATCAAAAAAGATTTTTGTGATTGATATTGACTCCAATGAGTTTTTGTGTGAGTGTCTTTTAATAAAATGGGTTTTTTATGATTTATATTTACCAAATAAGTTTTATATGACTGTATTTTAGTCAAATGAGTTTTGTGTGATTGATAATAATCAATTGAATTTTGCGTGACTATTTTATCAAATAAGTTTTGTGTGATTGATATTAATCAAATCAGTTTTGTGTGACTGTACTTCAATCAAGTGAGGTTTGTGTGATTGATATTAAACAAATGAGTTTTGTGTGACTGTATTTTAATCAAAAAAGTTTTGTGTGATTGATATTAATCAAATGAGTTTTGTGTTACTTTATTTTAATCAAATGAGTTTTGTGTGATTGATATTAATCAAATGAGTTTTGTGTGACTGTATTTTAATCAAATGAGTTTTGTTTGATTCATATTAATCAAATGAGTTTTGTGTGACTGTATTTTACTTAAATGAGTTTTGTGTGACTGTATTTTAATCAAATGAGTTTTGTGTGATTGATATTAATCAAATGAGTTTTGTGTGATTGATATTAATCAAATGAGTTTTGTGTGACTGTAGTTCAATCAAATTAGCTTTGTGTGATTGATATTAATCAAATGAGTTTTGTGTGACGGTATTTTGATCAAATGAGTGTTGAGTGATTGATATTAATCAGAGGGGTTTTATGTGACTGTATCTTAATCAAAAAAGCTTTGTGTGATTCATATCAATCAAATGAGTTAGGTGTAACTGTATTTTAATCAAATGAGTTTTGTGTCAATGATATTAATCAAATGAGTTTTGTCTGAATGTATTTCAATCAAATTAGTTTTGTGTGATTGATATTAATCAAATGAGTTTTCTGTAAGCATAATTTAATCAAATGACTTTTGTGTGATTGATAATGATCAAACGAGTTTTGTGAGACTGTATTTTAATCAATTGAGTTTTGGGTGATTGATATTAATTAAATGAGTTTTGTGTGACTGTACTTCAATCAAATGAGTTCTGTGTGATTGATATTAAATAATTGAGTTTTGTGTGAATTTATTTTAATCAAACAAGTTATGTGTGATTGATATTAATCAAATGAGTTTTGTGTGATTGTATTTCAATCAAATGAGTTTTGCTTGATTGATATTAAACAAAAGACTTTTGTGTGAAGGTAGTTAAATCAAATGAGGTTTGTATGATTGATATTAATCAAAGGAGTTTTGTGTTACTTAATTTTAATCAAATGAGTTTTGTGTGATTGATATTAATCAAATGAGTTTCGTGTGACTGTATTTTAATCAAATGAGTTTTGCTTGATTCATATTAATCAAATGAGTTTTGTGTGATTGTATTTTAATTAAATGAGGTTTGTGTGACTGTATTTTAATCAAATGAGTTTTGTGTGAGTGTATTTTAATCAAATGAGTTTTGTTTGATACATATTAATCAAATGAGTTTAGTGTGACTGTATTTTACTTAAATGAGTTTTGTGTGACTGTATTTTAATCAAATGAGTTTTGTGTGATTGATATTAATCAAATGAGTTTTGTGTGATTGATATTAATCAAATGAGTTTTGTGTGACTGTAGTTCAATCAAATTAGCTTTGTGTGATTGATATTAATCAAATGAGTTTTCTGTAACTGTCTTTTAATCAAATGAGTTTTGTTTGATTGATATTAATCAAATGATCTTTGTGTGACTGTACTTTAATCAAAAAAGATTTTTGTGATTGATATTGCTCCAATGAGTTTTGTGTGAGTGTCTTTTAATAAAATGGGTTTTTTATGATTTATATTTACCAAATAAGTTTTATATGACTGTATTTTAGTCAAATGAGTTTTGTGTGATTGATATTAATCAATTGAATTTTGCGTGACTATTTTAATCAAATAAGTTTTGTGTGATTGATATTAATCAAATCAGTTTTGTGTGGCTGTACTTCAATCAAGTGAGGTTTGTGTGATTGATATTAAACAAATGAGTTTTGTGTGACTGTATTTTAATCAAAAAGGTTTTGTGTGATTGATATTAATCAAATGAGATTTGTGTGTTTGATATTAATCAAATGAGTTTTGTGTGATTGATATTAATCAAATGAGTTTTGTGTGACTGTATTTTAATCAAATGAGTTTTGTTTGATCCATATTAATCAAATAAGTTTTGTGTGACTGTATTTTACTTAAATGAGTTTTGTGTGACTGTATTTTAATCAAATGAGTTTTGTGTGATTGATATTAATCAAATGAGTTTTGTGTGATTGATATTAATCAAATGAGTTTTGTGTGACTGTAGTTCAATCAAATTAGCTTTGTGTGATTGATATTAATCAAATGAGTTTTGTGTGACGGTATTTTGATCAAATGAGTGTTGAGTGATTGATATTAATCAGATGAGTTTTATGTGACTGTATCTTAATCAAATAAGCTTTCTGTGATTGATATTAATCAAATGAGTTTGGTGTAACTGTATTTTAATCAAATGAGGTTTGTGTGAATGATGTTAATCAAATGAGTTTTGTCTGAATGTATTTCAATCAAATTAGTTTTGTGTGATTGATATTAATCAAATGAGTTTTCTGTGAGTATAATTTAGTCAAATGACTTTTGTGTGATTGATATTGATCAAACGAGTTTTGTGAGACTGTATTTTAATCAATTGAGTTTTGGGTGATTGATATTAATTAAATGAGTTTTGTGTGACTGTACTTCAATCAAATGAGATTTGTGTGATTGATATTAAACAAATGAGTTTTGTGTGAATGTATTTTAATCAAAAAAGTTATGTGTGATTGATATTAATCAAATGAGTTTTGTGTGATTGTATTTCAATCAAATGAGTTTTGCTTGATTGATATTAAACAAAAGAATTTTGTGTGAAGGTAGTTAAATCAAATGAGGTTTGTGTGATTGATATTAATCAAATGAGTTTTGTGTGACTTTATTTTAATCAAATGAGTTTTGTGTGATTGATATTAATCAAATGAGTTTTGTGTGACTGTATTTTAATCAAATGAGTTTTGTTTGATTCATATTAATCAAATGAGTTTTGTGTGACTGTATTTTACTTAAAGGAGTTTTGTGTGACTGTATTTTAATCAAATGAGTTTTGTGTGATTGATATTAATCAAATGAGTTTGTGTGATTGATATTAATCAAATGAGTTTTGTGTGACTGTAGTTCAATCAAATTAGCTTTGTGTGATTGATATTAATCAAATGAGTTTTGTGTGACGGTATTTTGATCAAATGAGTGTTGAGTGATTGATATTAATCAGATGAGTTTTATGTGACTGTATCTTAATCAAATAAGCTTTGTGTGATTCATATCAATCAAATGAGTTAGGTGTAACTGTATTTTAATCAAATGAGTTTTCTGTGAATGATATTAATCAAATGAGTTTTGTCTGAATGTATTTCAATCAAATTAGTTTTGTGTAATTGATATTAATCAAATGAGTTTGTGTGAGTATAATTTAATCAAATGACTTTTGTGTGATTGATATTAATCAAATGAGTTTTATGAGACTGTATTTTAATCAATTGAGTTTTGGGTGATTGATTTTAATTGAATGAGTTTTGTGTGACTGTAGTTCAATCAAATGAGTTTTGTGTCACAGTATTTTAATTGAATGAGTTTTGCGTGACTGTATTTTAATCGTATGAGTTTTGTGTTATTAAAATTAATCAAATGAGTTTTGTGTGACTCTATTTTAATCAAATGGGTTTTGTGTGATTGATATTAATTAAATGAGTTTTGTGTGACTGTAGTTCAAACAAATGAGTTTTGTGTCACAGTATTAAACTCAAATGAGTTTTGTGTGACTGTATTTTAATCAAATGAATTTTATGTGATTGATATTAATCAAATGAGTTTTCTGTAACTGTCTTTTAATCGAATGAGTTTTGTATGATTGATATTAATCAAATGAGCTTTGTGTGACTGTATTTTAATCAAAAAAGATTTTTGTGATTGATATTGCTCAAATGAGTTTTGTGTGTCTGTATTTTAATCAAATGAGTTTTGTTTGATTTATATTAACCAAATGAGTGTTGTGTGACTGTATTTTAATCAAATAAGTTTTGTGTGATTGATATTAATCAAATGAGTTTTGTGTGAGTATAATTTAATCAAATTAGTTTTGTGTGATTGATATCAATAAAATGAGTTTTGTGTGACTGTATTTTAATCAAATAAGTTTTGTGTGATTAACATTACTCAAAAGAGATTTGTGTGAATATATTTTAATAAAATGAGTTTTGTAGGATTGTTATTAATCAATTGAGTTTTGTGTAACTGTATTTTAATCAAATAAGATTCGTGTGATTAATATTAATCAAAGGTGTTTTGTATGAATGTTTTTAATCAAATGAGTTCCGTGTGATTGATATCAATTAAATGAGTTTTGTGTGACTGTATTTTAATCAAATGAGTTTTGTGTGATATTACTGAAATGAATTTTGTGTGACTATATTTTAATCAAATTAGTTTTGTGTGATTGATATTAATCAAATGACTTTTGTATGAGAGTATTTCAATCAAATGGGTTTTGTGTGATTGTTATTAATCAAATGAATCATGTGGAACTGTATTTAAATCAAATGCGTTTTGTGTGACAGTATTTTAATCATATGAGTTTTGTGTTACAGTATTTTAATCAAATGAGTTTTGTGTGACTGTATTTTAATCAAATGAGGTTTATGTGACTGATATTAATCAAATGAGTTTTCTGTAACTGTCTTTTAATCAAATGAGTTTTGTTTGATTGATATTAATCAAATGAGCTTTGTGTGACTGTACTTTAATCAAAAAAGATTTTTGTGATTGATATTGCTCAAATGAGTTTTGTGTGAGTGTATTTTAATAAAATGGGTTTTTTATGATTTATATTTACCAAATAAGTTTTATATGACTGTATTTTAGTCAAATGAGTTTTGTGTGATTGATATTAATCAATTGAATTTTGCGTGACTATTTTCATCAAATAAGTTTTGTGTGATTGATATTAATCAAATCAGTTTTGTGTGGCTGTACTTCAATCAAGTGAGGTTTGTGTGATTGATATTAAACAAATGAGTTTTGTGTGACTGTATTTTAATCAAAAAAGTTTTGTGTGATTGATATTAATCAAATGAGTTCTGTGTGATTGCATTTTAATCAAATGAGTTTTGCTTGATTGATATTAATCAAAAGAGTTTTGTGTGACTGTAGTTCAATCAAATGAGGTTTGTGTGATTGATATTAATCAAATGAGTTTTGGGTGACTTTATTTTGATCAAATGAGTTTTGTGTGATTGATATTAATCAAATGAGTTTTGTGTGACTGTAGTTCAATCAAATTAGCTTTGTGTGATTGATATTAATCAAATGAGTTTTGTGTGACGGTATTTTGATCAAATGAGTGTTGAGTGATTCATATTAATCAGATGAGTTTTATGTGACTGTATCTTAATCAAATAAGGTTTGTGTGATTGATATTAATCAAATGAGTTTGGTGTAACTGTATTTTAATCAAATGAGGTTTGTGTGAAATGTTAATCAAATGAGTTTTGTCTGAATGTATTTCAATCAAATTAGTTTTGTGTGATTGATATTAATCAAATGAGTTTTCTGTGAGTATAATTTAATCAAATGACTTTTGTGTGATTGATATTGATCAAACGAGTTTTGTGAGACTGTATTTTAATCAATTGAGTTTTGGGTGATTGATATTAATTAAATGAGTTTTGTGTGACTGTACTTCAATCAAATGAGATTTGTGTGATTGATATTAAACAAATGAGTTTTGTGTGAATGTATTTTAATCAAAAAAGTTATGTGTGATTGATATTAATCAAATGAGTTTTGTGTGATTGTATTTCAATCAAATGAGTTTTGCTTGATTGATATTAAACAAAAGAATTTTGTGTGAAGGTAGTTCAATCAAATGAGGTTTGTGTGATTGATATTAATCAAATGAGTTTTGTGTGACTTTATTTTAATCAAATGAGTTTTGTGTGATTGATATTAATCAAATGAGTTTTGTGTGACTGTATTTTAATCAAATGAGTTTTGTTTGATTCATATTAATCAAATGAGTTTTGTGTGACTGTATTTTACTTAAAGGAGTTTTGTGTGACTGTATTTTAATCAAATGAGTTTTGTGTGATTGATATTAATCAAATGAATTTGTGTGATTGATATTAATCAAATGAGTTTTGTGTGACTGTAGTTCAATCAAATTAGCTTTGTGTGATTGATATTAATCAAATGAGTTTTGTGTGACGGTATTTTGATCAAATGAGTGTTGAGTGATTGATATTAATCAGATGAGTTTTATGTGACTGTATCTTAATCAAATAAGCTTTGTGTGATTCATATCAATCAAATGAGTTAGGTGTAACTGTATTTTAATCAAATGAGTTTTGTGTGAATGATATTAATCAAATGAGTTTTGTCTGAATGTATTTCAATCAAATTAGTTTTGTGTAATTGATATTAATCAAATGAGTTTGTGTGAGTATAATTTAATCAAATGACTTTTGTGTGATTGATATTAATCAAATGAGTTTTATGAGACTGCATTTTAATCAATTGAGTTTTGGGTGATTGATTTTAATTGAATGAGTTTTGTGTGACTGTAGTTCAATCAAATGAGTTTTGTGTCACAGTATTTTAATTGAATGAGTTTTGCGTGACTGTATTTTAATCGTATGAGTTTTGTGTTATTAAAATTAATCAAATGAGTTTTGTGTGACTCTATTTTAATCAAATGGGTTTTGTGTGATTGATATTAATTAAATGAGTTTTGTGTGACTGTAGTTCAAACAAATGAGTTTTGTGTCACAGTATTAAACTCAAATGAGTTTTGTGTGACTGTATTATAATCAAATGAATTTTATGTGATTGATATTAATCAAATGAGTTTTCTGTAACTGTCTTTTAATCGAATGAGTTTTGTATGATTGATATTAATCAAATGAGCTTTGTGTGACTGTATTTTAATCAAAAAAGATTTTTGTGATTGATATTGCTCAAATGAGTTTTGTGTGTCTGTATTTTAATCAAATGAGTTTTGTTTGATTTATATTAACCAAATGAGTGTTGTGTGACTGTATTTTAATCAAATAAGTTTTGTGTGATTGATATTAATCAAATGAGTTTTGTGTGAGTATAATTTAATCAAATTAGTTTTGTGTGATTGATATCAATCAAATGAGTTTTGTGTGACTGTATTTTAATCAAATAAGTTTTGTGTGATTAACATTACTCAAAAGAGATTTGTGTGACTATATTTTAATAAAATGAGTTTTGTAGGATTGTTATTAATCAAATGAGTTTTGTGTGACTGTATTTTCATCAAATGAGTTTTGTTTGATTCATATTAATCAAATGAGTTTTGTGTGACTGTAGTTCAATCAAATTAGCTTTGTGTGATTGATATTAATCAAATGAGTTTTGTGTGACGGTATTTTGATCAAATGAGTGTTGAGTGATTCATATTAATCAGATGAGTTTTATGTGACTGTATCTTAATCAAATAAGGTTTGTGTGATTGATATTAATCAAATGAGTTTGGTGTAACTGTATTTTAATCAAATGAGGTTTGTGTGAATGGTGTTAATCAAATGAGTTTTGTCTGAATGTATTTCAATCAAATTAGTTTTGTGTGATTGATATTAATCAAATGAGTTTTCTGTAAGCATAATTTAATCAAATGACTTTGTGTGATTGATAATGATCAAACGAGTTTTGTGAGACTGTATTTTAATCAATTGAGTTTTGGGTGATTGATATTAATTAAATGAGTTTTGTGTGACTGTACTTCAATCAAATGAGTTTTGTGTGATTGATATTAAATAATTGAGTTTTGTGTGAATTTATTTTAATCAAACAAGTTATGTGTGATTGATATTAATCAAATGAGTTTTGTGTGATTGTATTTCAATCAAATGAGTTTTGCTTGATTGATATTAAACAAAAGACTTTTGTGTGAAGGTAGTTAAATCAAATGAGGTTTGTATGATTGATATTAATCAAAGGAGTTTTGTGTTATTTTATTTTAATCAAATGAGTTTTGTGTGATTGATATTAATCAAATGAGTTTTGTGTGACTGTAGTTCAATCAAATTAGCTTTGTGTGATTGATATTAATCAAATGAGTTTTGTGTGACGGTATTTTGATCAAATGAGTGTTGAGTGATTCATATTAATCAGATGAGTTTTATGTGACTGTATCTTAATCAAATAAGCTTTGTGTGATTGATATTAATCAAATGAGTTTGGTGTAACTGTATTTTAATCAAATGAGGTTTGTGTGAATGATGTTAATCAAATGAGTTTTGTCTGAATGTATTTCAATCAAATTAGTTTTGTGTGATTGATATTAATCAAATGAGTTTTCTGTGAGCATAATTTAATCAAATGACTTTTGTGTGATTGATATTGATCAAACGAGTTTTGTGAGACTGTATTTTAATCAATTGAGTTTTGGGTGATTGATATTAATTAAATGAGTTTTGTGTGGCTGTACTTCAATCAAATAAGATTTGTGTTATTGATATTAAACAAATGAGTTTTGTGTGAATGTATTTTAATCAAAAAAGTTATGTGTGATTGATATTAATCAAATGAGTTTTATGTGATTGTATTTCAATCAAATGAGTTTTGCTTGATTGATATTAAACAAAAGAATTTTGTGTGAAGGTAGTTCAATCAAATGAGGTTTGTGTGATTGATATTAATCAAATGAGTTTTGTGTTACTTTATTTTAATCAAATGAGTTTTGTGTGATTGATATTAATCAAATGAGTTTTGTGTGAGTATAATTTAATCAAATTAGTTTTGTGTGATTGATATCAATCAAATGAGTTTTGTGTGACTGTATTTTAATCAAATAAGTTTTGTCTGATTAACATTACTCAAAAGAGATTTGTGTGACTATATTTTAATAAAATGAGTTTTGTAGGATTGTTATTAATCAATTGAGTTTTGTGTAACTGTATTTTAATCAAATAAGATTCGTGTGATTAATATTAATCAAAGGTGTTTTGTATGACTGTTTTTAATCAAATGAGTTCCGTGTGATTGATATTAATTAAATGAGTTTTGTGTGACTGTATTTTAATCAAATGAGTTTTGTGTGATATTACTGAAATGAATTTTGTGTGACTATATTTTAATCAAATTAGTTTTTTGAGATTGATATTAATCAAATGACTTTTGTATGAGAGTATTTCAATCAAATGGGTTTTGTGTGATTGTTATTAATCAAATGAATCATGTGGAACTGTATTTAAATCAAATGCGTTTTGTGTGACAGTATTTTAATCATATGAGTTTTGTGTGATTCATATTAATCAAATGAGTTTTGTGTGACTGTATTTTAATCAAATGAGTTTTGTTTGATTCATATTCATCAAATGAGTTTTGTGTGACTGTATTTTACTTAAATGAGTTTTGTGTGACTGTATTTTAATCAAATGAGTTTTGTGTGATTGATATTAATCAAATGAGTTTTGTGTGATTGATATTAATCAAATGAGTTTTGTGTGACTGTAGTTCAATCAAATTAGCTTTGTGTGATTGATATCAATCAAATGAGTTTTGTTTGACGGTATTTTGATCAAATGAGTGTTGAGTGATTGATATAAATCAGATGAGTTTTATGTGACTGTATCTTAATCAAATAAGCTTTGTGTGATTCATATCAATCAAATGAGTTAGGTGTAACTGTATTTTAATCAAATGAGTTTTGTGTGAATGATATTAATCAAATGAGTTTTGTCTGAATGTATTTCAATCAAATTAGTTTTGTGTAATTGATATTAATCAAATGAGTTTGTGTGAGTATAATTTAATCAAATGACTTTTGTGTGATTGATATTAATCAATTGAGTTTTATGAGACTGTATTTTAATCAATTGAGTTTTGGGTGATTGATTTTAAATGAATGAGTTTTTTGTGACTGTAGTTCAATCAAATGAGTTTTGTGTCACAGTATTTTAATTGAATGAGTTTTGCGTGACTGTATTTTAATCGTATGAGTTTTGTGTTATTAAAATTAATCAAATGAGTTTTGTGTGACTCTATTTTAATCAAATGGGTTTTGTGTGATTGATATTAATTAAATGAGTTTTGTGTGACTGTAGTTCAAACAAATGAGTTTTGTGTCACAGTATTAAACTCAAATGAGTTTTGTGTGACTGTATTATAATCAAATGAATTTTATGTGATTGATATTAATCAAATGAGTTTTCTGTAACTGTCTTTTAATCGAATGAGTTTTGTATGATTGATATTAATCAAATGAGCTTTGTGTGACTGTATTTTAATCAAAAAAGATTTTTGTGATTGATATTGCTCAAATGAGTTTTGTGTGTCTGTATTTTAATCAAATGAGTTTTGTTTGATTTATATTAACCAAATGAGTGTTGTGTGACTGTATTTTAATCAAATAAGTTTTGTGTGATTGATATTAATCAAATGAGTTTTGTGTGAGTATAATTTAATCAAATTAGTTTTGTGTGATTGATATCAATAAAATGAGTTTTGTGTGACAGTATTTTAATCAAATAAGTTTTGTGTGATTAACATTACTCAAAAGAGATTTGTGTGAATATATTTTAATAAAATGAGTTTTGTAGGATTGTTATTAATCAATTGAGTTTTGTGTAACTGTATTTTAATCAAATAAGATTCGTGTGATTAATATTAATCAAAGGTGTTTTGTATGACTGTTTTTAATCAAATGAGTTCCGTATGATTGATATTAATTAAATGAGTTTTGTGTGACTGTATTTTAATCAAATGAGTTTTGTGTGATATTACTGAAATGAATTTTGTGTGACTATATTTTAATCAAATTAGTTTTGTGTGATTGATATTAATCAAATGACTTTTGTATGAGAGTATTTCAATCAAATGGGTTTTGTGTGATTGTTATTAATCAAATGAATCATGTGGAACTGTATTTAAATCAAATGCGTTTTGTGTGACAGTATTTTAATCATATGAGTTTTGTGTTACAGTATTTTAATCAAATGAGTTTTGTGTGACTGTATTTTAATCAAATGAGGTTTATGTGACTGATATTAATCAAATGAGTTTTCTGTAACTGTCTTTTAATCAAATGAGTTTTGTTTGATTGATATTAATCAAATGAGCTTTGTGTGACTGTACTTTAATCAAAAAAGATTTTTGTGATTGATATTGCTCAAATGAGTTTTGTGTGAGTGTATTTTAATAAAATGGGTTTTTTATGATTTATATTTACCAAATAAGTTTTATATGACTGTATTTTAGTCAAATGAGTTTTGTGTGATTGATATTAATCAATTGAATTTTGCGTGACTATTTTCATCAAATAAGTTTTGTGTGATTGATATTAATCAAATCAGTTTTGTGTGGCTGTACTTCAATCAAGTGAGGTTTGTGTGATTGATATTAAACAAATGGGTTTTGTGTGACTGTATTTTAATCAAAAAAGTTTTGTGTGATTGATATTAATCAAATGAGTTCTGTGTGATTGCATTTTAATCAAATGAGTTTTGCTTGATTGATATTAATCAAAAGAGTTTTGTGTGACTGTAGTTCAATCAAATGAGGTTTGTGTGATTGATATTAATCAAATGAGTTTTGGGTGACTTTATTTTGATCAAATGAGTTTTGTGTGATTGATATTAATCAAATGAGTTTTGTGTGACTGTAGTTCAATCAAATTAGCTTTGTGTGATTGATATTAATCAAATGAGTTTTGTGTGACGGTATTTTGATCAAATGAGTGTTGAGTGATTCATATTAATCAGATGAGTTTTATGTGACTGTATCTTAATCAAATAAGGTTTGTGTGATTGATATTAATCAAATGAGTTTGGTGTAACTGTATTTTAATCAAATGAGGTTTGTGTGAATGGTGTTAATCAAATGAGTTTTGTCTGAATGTATTTCAATCAAATTAGTTTTGTGTGATTGATATTAATCAAATGAGTTTTCTGTAAGCATAATTTAATCAAATGACTTTTGTGTGATTGATAATGATCAAACGAGTTTTGTGAGACTGTATTTTAATCAATTGAGTTTTGGGTGATTGATATTAATTAAATGAGTTTTGTGTGACTGTACTTCAATCAAATGAGGTTTGTGTGATTGATATTAAACAAATGAGTTTTGTGTGAATTTATTTTAATCAAACAAGTTATGTGTGATTGATATTAATCAAATGAGTTTTGTGTGATTGTATTTCAATCAAATGAGTTTTGCTTGATTGATATTAAACAAAAGACTTTTGTGTGAAGGTAGTTAAATCAAATGAGGTTTGTATGATTGATATTAATCAAAGGAGTTTTGTGTTATTTTATTTTAATCAAATGAGTTTTGTGTGATTGATATTAATCAAATGAGTTTCGTGTGACTGTATTTTAATCAAATGAGTTTTGCTTGATTCATATTAATCAAATGAGTTTTGTGTGATTGTATTTTAATTAAATGAGGTTTGTGTGACTGTATTTTAATCAAATGAGTTTTGTGTGACTGTATTTTAATCAAATGAGTTTTGTTTGATACATATTAATCAAATGAGTTTTGTGTGACTGTATTTTACTTAAATGAGTTTTGTGTGACTGTATTTTAATCAAATGAGTTTTGTGTGATTGATATTAATCAAATGAGTTTTGTGTGATTGATATTAATCAAATGAGTTTTGTGTGACGGTAGTTCAATCAAATTAGCTTTGTGTGATTGATATTAATCAAATGAGTTTTGTGTGACAGTATTTTGATCAAATGAGTGTTGAGTGATTGATATTAATCAGATGAGTTTTATGTGACTGTATCTTAATCAAATAAGCTTTGTGTGATTGATATTAATCAAATGAGTTTGGTGTAACTGTATTTTAATCAAATGAGGTTTGTGTGAATGATGTTAATCAAATGAGTTTTGTCTGAATGTATTTCAATCAAATTAGTTTTGTGTGATTGATATTAATCAAATGAGTTTTCTGTGAGTATAATTTAATCAAATGACTTTTGTGTGATTGATATTGATCAAATGAGTTTTGTGAAACTGTATTTTAATCAATTGAGTTTTGGGTGATTGATATTAATTAAATGAGTTTTGTGTGGCTGTACTTCAATCAAATAAGATTTGTGTTATTGATATTAAACAAATGAGTTTTGTGTGAATGTATTTTAATCAAAAAAGTTATGTGTGATTGATATTAATCAAATGAGTTTTGTGTGATTGTATTTCAATCAAGTGAGTTTTGCTTGATTGATATTAAACAAAAGAATTTTGTGTGAAGGTAGTTCAATCAAATGAGGTTTGTGTGATTGATATTAATCAAATGAGTTTTGTGTTACTTTATTTTAATCAAATGAGTTTTGTGTGATTGATATTAATCAAATGAGTTTTGTGTGAGTATAATTTAATCAAATTAGTTTTGTGTGATTGATATCAATCAAATGAGTTTTGTGTGACTGTATTTTAATCAAATAAGTTTTGTCTGATTAACATTACTCAAAAGAGATTTGTGTGACTATATTTTAATAAAATGAGTTTTGTAGGATTGTTATTAATCAATTGAGTTTTGTGTAACTGTATTTTAATCAAATAAGATTCGTGTGATTAATATTAATCAAAGGTGTTTTGTATGACTGTTTTTAATCAAATGAGTTCCGTGTGATTGATATTAATTAAATGAGTTTTGTGTGACTGTATTTTAATCAAATGAGTTTTGTGTGATATTACTGAAATGAATTTTGTGTGACTATATTTTAATCAAATTAGTTTTCTGAGATTGATATTAATCAAATGACTTTTGTATGAGAGTATTTCAATCAAATGGGTTTTGTGTGATTGTTATTAATCAAATGAATCATGTGGAACTGTATTTAAATCAAATGCGTTTTGTGTGACAGTATTTTAATCATATGAGTTTTGTGTTACAGTATTTTAATCAAATGAGTTTTGTGTGACTGTATTTTAATCAAATGAGGTTTATGTGACTGATATTAATCAAATGAGTTTTCTGTAACTGTCTTTTAATCAAATGAGTTTTGTTTGATTGATATTAATCAAATGAGCTTTGTGTGACTGTACTTTAATCAAAAAAGATTTTTGTGATTGATATTGCTCCAATGAGTTTTGTGTGAGTGTATTTTAATAAAATGGGTTTTTTATGATTTATATTTACCAAATAAGTTTTATATGACTGTATTTTAGTCAAATGAGTTTTGTGTGATTGATATTAATCAATTGAATTTTGCGTGACTATTTTAATCAAATAAGTTTCGTGTGATTGATATTAATCAAATCAGTTTTGTGTGGCTGTACTTCAATCAAGTGAGGTTTGTGTGATTGATATTAAACAAATGAGTTTTGTGTGACTGTATTTTAATCAAAAAAGTTTTGTGTGATTGATATTAATCAAATGAGATTTGTGTGTTTGATATTAATCAAATGAGTTTTGTGTGATTGATATTAATCAAATGAGTTTTGTGTGACTGTATTTTAATCAAATGAGTTTTGTTTGATCCATATTAATCAAATAAGTTTTGTGTGACTGTATTTTACTTAAATGAGTTTTGTGTGACTGTATTTTAATCAAATGAGTTTTGTGTGATTGATATTAATCAAATGAGTTTTGTGTGATTGATATTAATCAAATGAGTTTTGTGTGACTGTAGTTCAATCAAATTAGCTTTGTGTGATTGATATTAATCAAATGAGTTTTGTGTGACGGTATTTTGATCAAATGAGTGTTGAGTGATTGATATTAATCAGATGAGTTTTATGTGACTGTATCTTAATCAAATAAGGTTTCTGTGATTGATATTAATCAAATGAGTTTGGTGTAACTGTATTTTAATCAAATGAGGTTTGTGTGAATGATGTTAATCAAATGAGTTTTGTCTGAATGTATTTCAATCAAATTAGTTTTGTGTGATTGATATTAATCAAATGAGTTCTCTGTGAGTATAATTTAGTCAAATGACTTTTGTGTGATTGATATTGATCAAACGAGTTTTGTGAGACTGTATTTTAATCAATTGAGTTTTGGGTGATTATATTAATTAAATGAGTTTTGTGTGACTGTACTTCAATCAAATGAGATTTGTGTGATTGATATTAAACAAATGAGTTTTGTGTGAATGAATTTTAATCAAACAAGTTATGTGTGAATGATAATAATCAAATGAGTTTTGTGTGATTGTATTTCAATCAAATGAGTTTTGCTTGATTGATACTAAACAAAGGAATTTTGTGTGAAGGTAGTTAAATCAAATGAGGTTTGTGTGATTGATATTAATCAAATGAGTTTTGTGTGACTTTATTTTAATCAAATGAGTTTTGTGTGATTGATATTAAACAAATAAATTTTGTGTGACTGTATTTTAATCAAATGAGTTTTGTTTCATTCATATTAATCAAATGAGTTTTGTGTGACTGTATTTTACTTAAAGGAGTTTTATGTGACTGTATTTTAATCCAATGAGTTTTGTGTGATTGATATTAATCAAATGAATTTGTGTGATTGATATTAATCAAATGAGTTTTGTGTGACTGTAGTTCAATCAAATTAGTTTTGTGTGATTGATATTAATCAAATGAGTTTTGTGTGACGGTATTTTGATCAAATGAGTGTTGAGTGATTCATATTAATCAGATGAGTTTTATGTGACTGTATCTTAATCAAATAAGGTTTGTGTGATTGATATTAATCAAATGAGTTTGGTGTGACTGTAGTTCAAACAAATGAGTTTTGTGTCACATTATTAAACTCAAATGAGTTTTTTGTGACTGTATTTTAATCAAATGAATTTTATGTAATTGATATTAATCAAATGAGTTTTCTGTAACTGTCTTTTAATCGAATGAGTTTTGTATGATTGATATTAATCAAATGAGCTTTGTGTGACTGTATTTTAATCAAAAAAGATTTTTGTGATTGATATTGCTCAAATGAGTTTTGTGTGTCTGTATTTTAATCAAATGAGTTTTGTTTGATTTATATTAACCAAATGAGTGTTGTGTGACTGTATTTTAATCAAATAAGTTTTGTGTGATTGATATTAATCAAATGAGTTTTGTGTGAGTATAATATAATCAAATTAGTTTTGTGTGATTGATATCAATAAAATGAGTTTTGTGTGACAGTATTTTAATCAAATAAGTTTTGTGTGATTAACATTACTCAAAAGAGATTTGTGTGAATATATTTTAATAAAATGAGTTTTGTAGGATTGTTATTAATCAATTGAGTTTTGTGTAACTGTATTTTAATCAAATAAGATTCGTGTGATTAATATCAATCAAAGGTGTTTTGTATGAATGTTTTTAATCAAATGAGTTCCGTGTGATTGATATCAATTAAATGAGTTTTGTGTGACTGTATTTTAATCAAATGAGTTTTGTGTGATATTACTGAAATGAATTTTGTGTGATTATATTTTAATCAAATTAGTTTTGTGTGATTGATATTAATCAAATGACTTTTGTATGAGAGTATTTCAATCAAATGGGTTTTGTGTGATTGTTATTAATCTAATGAATCATGTGGAACTGTATTTAAATCAAATGCGTTTTGTGTGACAGTATTTTAATCATATGAGTTTTGTGTTACAGTATTTTAATCAAATGAGTTTTGTGTGACTGTATTTTAATCAAATGAGGTTTATGTGACTGATATTAATCAAATGAGTTTTCTGTAACTGTCTTTTAATCAAATGAGTTTTGTTTGATTGATATTAATCAAATGAGCTTTGTGTGACTGTACTTTAATCAAAAAAGATTTTTGTGATTGATATTGCTCAAATGAGTTTTGTGTGAGTGTATTTTAATAAAATGGGTTTTTTATGATTTATATTTACCAAATAAGTCTTATATGACTGTATTTTAGTCAAATGAGTTTTGTGTGATTGATATTAATCAATTAAATTTTGCGTGACTATTTTCATCAAATAAGTTTTGTGTGATTGATATTAATCAAATCAGTTTTGTGTGGCTGTACTTCAATCAAGTGAGGTTTGTGTGATTGATATTAAACAAATGAGTTTTGTGTGACTGTATTTTAATCAAAAAAGTTTTGTGTGATTGATATTAATCAAATGAGTTCTGTGTGATTGCATTTTAATCAAATGAGTTTTGCTTGATTGATATTAATCAAAAGAGTTTTGTGTGACTGTAGTTCAATCAAATGAGGTTTGTGTGATTGATATTAATCAAATGAGTTTTGGGTGACTTTATTTTGATCAAATGAGTTTTGTGTGATTGATATTAATCAAATGAGTTTTGTGTGACTGTAGTTCAATCAAATTAGCTTTGTGTGATTGATATTAATCAAATGAGTTTTGTGTGACGGTATTTTGATCAAATGAGTGTTGAGTGATTCATATTAATCAGATGAGTTTTATGTGACTGTATCTTAATCAAATAAGGTTTGTGTGATTGATATTAATCAAATGAGTTTGGTGTAACTGTATTTTAATCAAATGAGGTTTGTGTGAATGGTGTTAATCAAATGAGTTTTGTCTGAATGTATTTCAATCAAATTAGTTTTGTGTGATTGATATTAATCAAATGAGTTTTCTGTAAGCATAATTTAATCAAATGACTTTTGTGTGATTGATAATGATCAAACGAGTTTTGTGAGACTGTATTTTAATCAATTGAGTTTTGGGTGATTGATATTAATTAAATGAGTTTTGTGTGACTGTACTTCAATCAAATGAGGTTTGTGTGATTGATATTAAACAAATGAGTTTTGTGTGAATTTATTTTAATCAAACAAGTTATGTGTGATTGATATTAATCAAATGAGTTTTGTGTGATTGTATTTCAATCAAATGAGTTTTCCTTGATTGATATAAAACAAAAGACTTTTGTGTGAAGGTAGTTAAATCAAATGAGGTTTGTATGAATGATAGTAATCAAAGGAGTTTTGTGTTATTTTATTTTAATCAAATGAGTTTTGTGTGATTGATATTAATCAAATGAGTTTCGTGTGACTGTATTTTAATCAAATGAGTTTTGCTTGATTCATATTAATCAAATGAGTTTTGTGTGATTGTATTTTAATTAAATGAGGTTTGTGTGACTGTATTTTAATCAAATGAGTTTTGTGTGACTGTATTTTAATCAAATGAGTTTTGTTTTATACATATTAATCAAATGAGTTTTGTGTGACTGTATTTTACTTAAATGAGTTTTGTGTGACTGTATTTTAATCAAATGAGTTTTGTGTGATTGATATTAATCAAATGAGTTTTGTGTGATTGATATTAATCAAATGAGTTTTGTGTGACGGTAGTTCAATCAAATTAGCTTTGTGTGATTGATATTAATCAAATGAGTTTTGTGTGACAGTATTTTGATCAAATGAGTGTTGAGTGATTGATATTAATCAGATGAGTTTTATGTGACTATCTTAATCAAATAAGCTTTGTGTGATTGATATTAATCAAATGAGTTTGGTGTAACTGTATTTTAATCAAATGAGGTTTGTGTGAATGATGTTAATCAAATGAGTTTTGTCTGAATGTATTTCAATCAAATTAGTTTTGTGTGATTGATATTAATCAAATGAGTTTTCTGTGAGTATAATTTAATCAAATGACTTTTGTGTGATTGATATTGATCAAACGAGTTTTGTGAGACTGTATTTTAATCAATTGAGTTTTGGGTGATTATATTAATTAAATGAGTTTTGTGTGGCTGTACTTCAATCAAATAAGATTTATGTTATTGATATTAAACAAATGAGTTTTGTGTGAATATATTTTAATCAAAAAAGTTATGTGTGATTGATATTAATCAAATGAGTTTTGTGTGATTGTATTTCAATCAAATGAGTTTTGCTTGATTGATATTAAACAAAAGAATTTTGTGTGAAGGTAGTTCAATCAAATGAGGTTTGTGTGATTGATATTAATCAAATGAGTTTTGTGTGACTGTATTTTAATCAAATGAGTTTTGTTTCATTCATATTCATCAAATGAGTTTTGTGTGACTGTATTTTACTTAAATGAGTTTTGTGTGACTGTATTTTAATCAAATGAGTTTTGTGTGATTGATATTAATCAAGTGAGTTTTGTGTGATTGATATTAATCAAATGAGTTTTGTGTGACTGTAGTTCAATCAAATTAGCTTTGTGTGATTGATATCAATCAAATGAGTTTTGTCTGACGGTATTTTGATCAAATGAGTGTTGAGTGATTGATATAAATCAGATGAGTTTTATGTGACTGTATCTTAATCAAATAAGCTTTGTGTGATTCATATCAATCAAATGAGTTAGGTGTAACTGTATTTTAATCAAATGAGTTTTGTGTGAATGATATTAATCAAATGAGTTTTGTCTGAATGTATTTCAATCAAATTAGTTTTGTGTAATTGATATTAATCAAATGAGTTTTATGAAACTGTATTTTAATCAATTGAGTTTTGGGTGATTGATTTTAAATGAATGAGTTTTGTGTGACTGTAGTTCAATCAAATGAGTTTTGTGTCACAGTATTTTAATTGAATGAGTTTTGCGTGACTGTATTTTAATCGTATGAGTTTTGTGTTATTAAAATTAATCAAATGAGTTTTGTGTGACTCTATTTTAATCAAATGGGTTTTGTGTGATTGATATTAATTAAATGAGTTTTGTGTGACTGTAGTTCAAACAAATGAGTTTTGTGTCACAGTATTAAACTCAAATGAGTTTTTTGTGACTGTATTTTAATCAAATGAATTTTATGTGATTGATATTAATCAAATGAGTTTTCTGTAACTGTCTTTTAATCGAATGAGTTTTGTATGATTGATATTAATCAAATGAGCTTTGTGTGACTGTATTTTAATCAAAAAAGATTTTTGTGATTGATATTGCTCAAATGAGTTTTGTGTGTCTGTATTTTAATCAAATGAGTTTTGTTTGATTTATATTAACCAAATGAGTGTTGTGTGACTGTATTTTAATCAAATAAGTTTTGTGTGATTGATATTAATCAAATGAGTTTTGTGTGAGTATAATTTAATCAAATTAGTTTTGTGTGATTGATATCAATAAAATGAGTTTTGTGTGACAGTATTTTAATCAAATAAGTTTTGTGTGATTGATATTAATCAAATGAGTTTTGTGTGAGTATAATTTAATCAAATTAGTTTTGTGTGATTGATATTAATCAAATTAGTTTTGGGTGACTTTATTTTGATCAAATGAGTTTTGTGTGATTGATATTAATCAAATGAGTTTTGTGTGACTGTAGTTCAATCAAATTAGCTTTGTGTGATTGATATTAATCAAATGAGTTTTGTGTGACGGTATTTTGATCAAATGAGTGTTGAGTGATTCATATTAATCAGATGAGTTTTATGTGACTGTATCTTAATCAAATAAGGTTTGTGTGATTGATATTAATCAAATGAGTTTGGTGTAACTGTATTTTAATCAAATGAGGTTTGTGTGAATGGTGTTAATCAAATGAGTTTTGTCTGAATGTATTTCAATCAAATTAGTTTTGTGTGATTGATATTAATCAAATGAGTTTTCTGTAAGCATAATTTAATCAAATGACTTTTGTGTGATTGATAATGATCAAACGAGTTTTGTGAGACTGTATTTTAATCAATTGAGTTTTGGGTGATTGATATTAATTAAATGAGTTTTGTGTGACTGTACTTCAATCAAATGAGGTTTGTGTGATTGATATTAAACAAATGAGTTTTGTGTGAATTTATTTTAATCAAACAAGTTATGTGTGATTGATATTAATCAAATGAGTTTTGTGTGATTGTATTTCAATCAAATGAGTTTTGCTTGATTGATATTAAACAAAAGAATTTTGTGTGAAGGTATTTAATCAAATGAGTTTTGTTGATTAATTAACAAATGAGTTTTGTGTGATTGATATTTAATCAAATGAGTTTTGTGTGATGATATTAATCAAATGAGTTTGTGTGATGTATTTAATCAAATGAGTTTTGTGTTGATTATATATATCAAATGAGTTTTGTGTGACTGTATTTTAATTAAATGAGTTTTGTGTGACTGTATTTAATCAAATGAGTTTTGTGTGATGATTTTAATCAATGAGTTTTGTGTGATTGATATTAATCAAATGAGTTTTGTGTGACTGTATTAATCAAATTAGTTTTGTGTGATTGATATAATCAAATGAGTTTTGTGTGACGGTTATTTAATCAAATGAGTTTGTGTGATTGATATTAATCAAATGAGTTTTTGTGACTGTATTTAATCAAATAGCTTTGTGTGATTATATTAATCAAATGAGTTTGTGTGACTGTATTTTAATCAAATGAGTTTTGTAGTGATTGATAATGATCAAACGAGTTTTGTGAGACTGTATTTTAATCAATTGAGTTTTGGGTGATTGATATTAATTAAATGAGTTTTGTGTGACTGTACTTCAATCAAATGAGGTTTGTGTGATTGATATTAAACAAATGAGTTTTGTGTGAATTTATTTTAATCAAACAAGTTATGTGTGATTGATATTAATCAAATGAGTTTTGTGTGATTGTATTTCAATCAAATGAGTTTTGCTTGATTGATATTAAACAAAAGACTTTTGTGTGAAGGTAGTTAAATCAAATGAGGTTTGTATGATTGATATTAATCAAAGGAGTTTTGTGTTATTCTATTTTAATCAAATGAGTTTTGTGTGATTGATATTAATCAAATGAGTTTCGTGTGACTGTATTTTAATCAAATGAGTTTTGCTTGATTCATATTAATCAAATGAGTTTTGTGTGATTGTATTTTAATTAAATGAGGTTTGTGTGACTGTATTTTAATCAAATGAGTTTTGTGTGACTGTATTTTAATCAAATGAGTTTTGTTTGATACATATTAATCAAATGAGTTTTGTGTGACTGTATTTTACTTAAATGAGTTTTGTGTGACTGTATTTTAATCAAATGAGTTTTGTGTGATTGATATTAATCAAATGAGTTTTGTGTGATTGATATTAATCAAATGAGTTTTGTGTGACTGTAGTTCAATCAAATTAGCTTTGTGTGATTGATATTAATCAAATGAGTTTTGTGTGACGGTATTTTGATCAAATGAGTGTTGAGTGATTGATATTAATCAGATGAGTTTTATGTGACTGTATCTTAATCAAATAAGCTTTGTGTGATTGATATTAATCAAATGAGTTTGGTGTAACTGTATTTTAATCAAATGAGGTTTGTGTGAATGATGTTAATCAAATGAGTTTTGTCTGAATGTATTTCAATCAAATTAGTTTTGTGTGATTGATATTAATCAAATGAGTTTTCTGTGAGTATAATTTAATCAAATGACTTTTGTGTGATTGATATTGATCAAATGAGTTTTGTGAAACTGTATTTTAATCATTTGAGTTTTGGGTGATTGATATTAATTAAATGAGTTTTGTGTGGCTGTACTTCAATCAAATAAGATTTGTGTTATTGATATTAAACAAATGAGTTTGTGTGAATGTATTTTAATCAAAAAAGTTATGTGTGATTGATATTAATCAAATGAGTTTTGTGTGATTGTATTTCAATCAAGTGAGTTTTGCTTGATTGATATTAAACAAAAGAATTTTGTGTGAAGGTATTTCAATCAAATGAGTTTTGTGTGATTGATATTAATCAAATGAGTTTTGTGTTACTTTATTTTAATCAAATGAGTTTTGTGTGATTGATATTAATCAAATGAGTTTTGTGTGAGTATAATTTAATCAAATTAGTTTTGTGTGATTGATATCAATCAAATGAGTTTTGTGTGACTGTATTTTAATCAAATAAGTTTTGTCTGATTAACATTACTCAAAAGAGATTTGTGTGACTATATTTTAATAAAATGAGTTTTGTAGGATTGTTATTAATCAATTGAGTTTTGTGTAACTGTATTTTAATCAAATAAGATTCGTGTGATTAATATTAATCAAAGGTGTTTTGTATGACTGTTTTTAATCAAATGAGTTCCGTGTGATTGATATTAATTAAATGAGTTTTGTGTGACTGTATTTTAATCAAATGAGTTTTGTGTGATATTACTGAAATGAATTTTGTGTGACTATATTTTAATCAAATTAGTTTTTTGTGATTGATATTAATCAAATGACTTTTGTATGAGAGTATTTCAATCAAATATGTTTTGTGAGATTGTTATTAATCAAATGAATCATGTGGAACTGTATTTAAATCAAATGCGTTTTGTGTGACAGTATTTTAATCATATGAGTTTTGTGTTACAGTATTTTAATCAAATGAGTTTTGTGTGACTGTATTTTAATCAAATGAGGTTTATGTGACTGATATTAATCAAATGAGTTTTCTGTAACTGTCTTTTAATCAAATGAGTTTTGTTTGATTGATATTAATCAAATGAGCTTTGTGTGACTGTACTTTAATCAAAAAAGATTTTTGTGATTGATATTGCTCCAATGAGTTTTGTGTGAGTGTATTTTAATAAAATGGGTTTTTTATGATTTATATTTACCAAATAAGTTTTATATGACTGTATTTTAGTCAAATGAGTTTTGTGTGATTGATATTAATCAATTGAATTTTGCGTGACAATTTTAATCAAATAAGTTTTCGTGTGATTGATATTAATCAAATCAGTTTTGTGTGGCTGTACTTCAATCAAGTGAGGTTTGTGTGATTGATATTAAACAAATGAGTTTTGTGTGACTGTATTTTAATCAAAAAAGTTTTGTGTGATTGATATTAATCAAATGAGATTTGTGTGTTTGATATTAATCAAATGAGTTTTGTGTGATTGATATTAATCAAATGAGTTTTGTGTGACTGTATTTTAATCAAATGAGTTTTCTTTGATACATATTAATCAAATGAGTTTTGTGTGACTGTATTTTACTTAAATGAGTTTTGTGTGACTGTATTTTAATCAAATGAGTTTTGTGTGATTGATATTAATCAAATGAGTTTTGTGTGATTGATATTAATCAAATGAGTTTTGTGTGACTGTAGTTCAATCAAATTAGCTTTGTGTGATTGATATTAATCAAATGAGTTTTGTGTGACGGTATTTTGATCAAATGAGTGTTGAGTGATTGATATTAATCAGATGAGTTTTATGTGACTGTATCTTAATCAAATAAGGTTTCTGTGATTGATATTAATCAAATGAGTTTGGTGTAACTGTATTTTAATCAAATGAGGTTTGTGTGAATGATGTTAATCAAATGAGTTTTGTCTGAATGTATTTCAATCAAATTAGTTTTGTGTGATTGATATTAATCAAATGAGTTTTCTGTGAGTATAATTTAGTCAAATGACTTTTGTGTGATTGATATTGATCAAACGAGTTTTGTGAGACTGTATTTTAATCAATTGAGTTTTGGGTGATTATATTAATTAAATGAGTTTTGTGTGACTGTACTTCAATCAAATGAGATTTGTGTGATTGATATTAAACAAATGAGTTTTGTGTGAATGTATTTTAATCAAAAAAGTTATGTGTGAATGATAATAATCAAATGAGTTTTGTGTGATTGTATTTCAATCAAATGAGTTTTGCTTGATTGATATTAAACAAAAGAATTTTGTGTGAAGGTAGTTAAATCAAATGAGGTTTGTGTGATTGATATTAATCAAATGAGTTTTGTGTGACTTTATTTTAATCAAATGAGTTTTGTGTGATTGATATTAAACAAATAGAGTTTTGTGTGACTGTATTTTAATCAAATGAGTTTTGTTTGATTCATATTAATCAAATGAGTTTTGTGTGACTGTATTTTACTTAAAGGAGTTTTGTGTGACTGTATTTTAATCAAATGAGTTTTGTGTGATTGATATTAATCAAATGAATTTGTGTGATTGATAATAATCAAATGAGTTTTGTGTGACTGTAGTTCAATCAAATTAGTTTTGTGTGATTGATATTAATCAAATGAGTTTTGTGTGACGGTATTTTGATCAAATGAGTGTTGAGTGATTGATATTAATCAGATGAGTTTTATGTGACTGTATCTTAAACAAATAAGCTTTGTGTGATTCATATCAATCAAATGAGTTAGGTGTAACTGTATTTTAATCAAATGAGTTTTCTGTGAATGATATTAATCAAATGAGTTTTGTCTGAATGTATTTCAATCAAATTAGTTTTGTGTAATTGATATTAATCAAATGAGTTTGTGTGAGTATAATTTAATCAAATGACTTTTGTGTGATTGATATTAATCAAATCAGTTTTATGAGACTGTATTTTAATCAATTGAGTTTTGGGTGATTGATTTTAAATGAATGAGTTTTGTGTGACTGTAGTTCAATCAAATGAGTTTTGTGTCACAGTATTTTAATTGAATGAGTTTTGCGTGACTGTATTTTAATCGTATGAGTTTTGTGTTATTAAAATTAATCAAATGAGTTTTGTGTGACTCTATTTTAATCAAATGGGTTTTGTGTGATTGATATTAATTAAATGAGTTTTGTGTGACTGTAGTTCAAACAAATGAGTTTTGTGTCACAGTATTAAACTCAAATGAGTTTTTTGTGACTGTATTTTAATCAAATGAATTTTATGTAATTGATATTAATCAAATGAGTTTTCTGTAACTGTCTTTTAATCGAATGAGTTTGTATGATTGATATTAATCAAATGAGCTTTGTGTGACTGTATTTTAATCAAATGAGGTTTATGTGACTGATATTAATCAAATGAGTTTTCTGTAACTGTCTTTTAATGAAATGAGTTTTGTTTGATTGATATTAATCAAATGAGCTTTGTGTGACTGTACTTTAATCAAAAAAGATTTTTGTGATTGATATTGCTCCAATGAGTTTTGTGTGAGTGTATTTTAATAAAATGGGTTTTTTTATGATTTATATTTACCAAATAAGTTTTATATGACTGTATTTTAGTCAAATGAGTTTTGTGTGATTGATATTAATCAATTGAATTTTGCGTGACTATTTTCATCAAATAAGTTTTGTGTGATTGATATTAATCAAATCAGTTTTGTGTGGCTGTACTTCAATCAAGTGAGGTTTGTGTGATTGATATTAAACAAATGGGTTTTGTGTGACTGTATTTTAATCAAAAAAGTTTTGTGTGATTGATATTAATCAAATGAGTTCTGTGTGATTGCATTTTAATCAAATGAGTTTTGCTTGATTAATATTAATCAAAAGAGTTTTGTGTGACTGTAGTTCAATCAAATGAGTTTTGGGTGACTTTATTTTGATCAAATGAGTTTTGTGTGATTGATATTAATCAAATGAGTTTTGTGTGATTGATATTAATCAAATGAGTTTTGTGTGACTGTAGTTCAATCAAATTAGCTTTGTGTGATTGATATTAATCAAATGAGTTTTGTGTGACGGTATTTTGATCAAATGAGTGTTGAGTGATTCATATTAATCAGATGAGTTTTATGTGACTGTATCTTAATCAAATAAGGTTTGTGTGATTGATATTAATCAAATGAGTTTGGTGTAACTGTATTTTAATCAAATGAGGTTTGTGTGAATGGTGTTAATCAAATGAGTTTTGTCTGAATGTATTTCAATCAAATTAGTTTTGTGTGATTGATATTAATCAAATGAGTTTTCTGTAAGCATAATTTAATCAAATGACTTTTGTGTGATTGATAATGATCAAACGAGTTTTGTGAGACTGTATTTTAATCAATTGAGTTTTGGGTGATTGATATTAATTAAATGAGTTTTGTGTAACTGTACTTCAATCAAATGAGGTTTGTGTGATTGATATTAAACAAATGAGTTTTGTGCGAATTTATTTTAATCAAACAAGTTATGTGTGATTGATATTAATCAAATGAGTTTTGTGTGATTGTATTTCAATCAAATGAGTTTTGGTTGATTGATATTAAACAAAAGACTTTTGTGTGAAGGTAGTTAAATCAAATGAGGTTTGTATGATTGATATTAATCAAAGGAGTTTTGTGTTATTTTATTTTAATCAAATGAGTTTTGTGTGATTGATATTAATCAAATGAGTTTCGTGTGAATGTATTTTAATCAAATGAGTTTTGCTTGATTCATATTAATCAAATGAGTTTTGTGTAATTGTATTTTAATTAAATGAGGTTTGTGTGACTGTATTTTAATCAAATGAGTTTTGTGTGACTGTATTTTAATCAAATGAGTTTTGTTTGATACATATTAATCAAATGAGTTTTGTGTGACTGTATTTTACTTAAATGAGTTTTGTGTGACTGTATTTTAATCAAATGAGTTTTGTGTGTTTGATATTAATTAAATGAGTTTTGTGTGATTGATATTAATCAAATGAGTTTTCTGTGACGGTAGTTCAATCAAATTAGCTTTGTGTGATTGATATTAATCAAATGAGTTTTGTGTGACAGTATTTTGATCAAATGAGTGTTGAGTGATTGATATTAATCAGATGAGTTTTATGTGACTGTATCTTAATCAAATAAGCTTTGTGTGATTGATATTAATCAAATGAGTTTGGTGTAACTGTATTTTAATCAAATGAGGTTTGTGTGAATGATGTTAATCAAATGAGTTTTGTCTGAATGTATTTCAATCAAATTAGTTTTGTGTGATTGATATTAATCAAATGAGTTTTCTGTGAGTATAATTTAATCAAATGACTTTTGTGTGATTGATATTGATCAAATGAGTTTTGTGAAACTGTATTTTAATCAATTGAGTTTTGGGTGATTGATATTAATTAAATGAGTTTTGTGTGGCTGTACTTCAATCAAATAAGATTTGTGTTATTGATATTAAACAAATGAGTTTGTGTGAATGTATTTTAATCAAAAAAGTTATGTGTGATTGATATTAATCAAATGAGTTTTGTGTGATTGTATTTCAATCAAGTGAGTTTTGCTTGATTGATATTAAACAAAAGAATTTTGTGTGAAGGTATTTCAATCAAATGAGGTTTGTGTGATTGATATTAATCAAATGAGTTTTGTGTTACTTTATTTTAATCAAATGAGTTTTGTGTGATTGATATTAATCAAATGAGTTTTGTGTGAGTATAATTTAATCAAATTAGTTTTGTGTGATTGATATCAATCAAATGAGTTTTGTGTGACTGTATTTTAATCAAATAAGTTTTGTCTGATTAACATTACTCAAAAGAGATTTGTGTGACTATATTTTAATAAAATGAGTTTTGTAGGATTGTTATTAATCAATTGAGTTTTGTGTAACTGTATTTTAATCAAATAAGATTCGTGTGATTAATATTAATCAAAGGTGTTTTGTATGACTGTTTTTAATCAAATGAGTTCCGTGTGATTGATATTAATTAAATGAGTTTTGTGTGACTGTATTTTAATCAAATGAGTTTTGTGTGAATTACTGAAATAATTTTGTGACAAAATTTTAATCAATTGTTTTTTGAGATTGATTTTTAATCAAATACTTTTGTATGAGAGTTTTTCAATCAAATATGTTTTTTGTGAGATTGTTATTAATCAAAGAATCATGGGGGAACTGTATTTAAATCAAAAGGGGTTTTTTTGTGACAGTATTTTAATCATATGAGTTTTGTGTTACAGTATTTTAATCAAATGAGTTTTGTGTGTACTGTATTTTAATCAAATGAGGTTTAAAGTGACTGATATTAATCAAATGAGTTTTCTGTAACTGTCTTTTAAAACCCAAATGAGTTTTGTTTGATTGATATTAATCAAATGAGCTTTTTTGGAAATGTACTTTAATCAAAAAAAATTTTGTGATTGATAAAATTTCTCCAATGAGGGTTTTTTGTGATTGGGATTTTAATAAAATGGGTTTTTTATTTATTTATATTTACCAAATAAGTTTTATATGACTGTATTTTTTTGTCCCAAAAGAGTTTTTGTGTGATTGATATTTAAACAATTGAATTTTGCGTGCCTATTTTATCAAATAAATTTTGTGTGATTGAATTAATCAAATCATTTTTGTGTGGGTGTTTTCCTTTTAATAAAATGAGGTTTGTGTGATTGAATATTAAACAAATGATTTTTGTGTGACTATTTTTTAAACCCAAAAAAATTTTGTGTGATTGATAAATTTAAACAAATGAAAATTTGTGGTTTTATATTAATCAAATAGTTTTGTGTGATTGATATTAATCAAAAAGATTTTGTGTGACTGTATTTTAATAAATGAGTTTTCTTTTTATACTATTAATCAAATAAGTTTTGTGTGACTTAATTTACTAAATGAGTTTTTTGTGACTGTATTTTTTAAACAAATGAGTTTGTGTGATTGATATTAATCCCAAAAGAGTTTTGTGTGATTGATTTAATCAAATTTAGTTTGGGGGACTGGAGTTCAATAAGTTAGCTTTGTGTGATTGATTTAAACAAATGAGTTTTTGTGTGACCCGGATTTTGATCAAATGAGTGTTGAGTGATTGATATTAATCAGATGAGTTTTATGTGGGCTGTATCTTACAAATAAGGTTTTTTTCGTGATTGATATTAATAAAATGATTTGGTTGTAATCTGTATTTTAATTCAAAAAGAGGTTTGGGGGTGAATGGTGTTTAAAACAAATTTAGTTTTGTCTGAATGTATTCAATCAATTAGTTTTTTGGGGAATTGATAAAACAAATGAGTTCTCGGGGAGCATAATTTTGATCAAATGACTTTTTGTGTTGATATTGATCAAACGAGTTTTGTGAGACTGTATTTTAATTTAATTTTAGTTTTGGGTGATTATATTAATTAAATGAGTTTTGTGTGACTGTACTTCAATCAAATGAAGATTTGGTGATTGATATTAAACAAATGAGTTTTTGTGTGAATGTATTTTAATCAAAAAAGTTATTTTGTGAATTGATAATAAACAAATGAGTTTTTTTGTGATTGTATTCAAACAAAATGAGTTTTGCTTGATTGATATTAAACAAAAGAATTTTGTGTGAAGGTAGTTAAATCAAATGGAGGTTTATGTGATTGAAAATTAATCAAATGAGTTTTTGTGTGACTTTTAATTTAATCAAATGAGTTTTGTGTTAGGAATTTAAAAAAAATTTAAATTTTGTGGGGACTGTATTTTAATCAAATGAGTTTTGTTTGATTCATATTAATCAAATGAGTTTTGTTTTGACTGTATTTTACTTAAAGGAGTTTTGTGTGAACTGTATTTTAATCAAATGAGTTTTGGGGTGATTGATATTAATCAAATGAATTTTGTGTATTGATAATAATCAAATGAGTTTTGTGTGACTGTAGTTCAATCAAATTAAGTTTTGTGTGATTGATTTTTAATCAAATGAGTTTTGGTGACGGTATTTTGATCAAATGATGTTGAGTGATTGAATTTTAAACAATGAGTTTTATGTGACGTAAAATTTAAAACAAATAAGCTTTGTGTGATTCATAACAAAATCAAATGATTTAGGTGTAACGTAAATTTATCAAAATTTTCTGTGAATGATATTAATCAAATGAAATTTTGTCTGAATGTAATTTCAATCAAATTAGTTTTGTGTTAATTGATATTAATCAAAAAGAGTTTGTGTGATATAATTTAATCCAAAAGACTTTTGTTGATTGATATTAAATCAAATCAATTTTATGAGACTGTATTTTAATCAATTGAGTTTTGGTGATTGATTTTAAATGAAGGGGTTTTGTGTGACTGTATTCAATCAAATGAGTTTTGTGTCACAGTATTTTTAAATTTAATGAGTTTTGCGGACTGTATTTAATCGTAGAGTTTTTGTGTTATTAAAAATTAATCAAATGATTTTTGTGTGACTCTTTTTTTAATCAAATGGGTTTTGTGTGAATGATTTATTAAATGAGTTTTGTGGTGACTGTAGTTCAAACAAATGATTTTGTGGGCACAGTTTTTAAACTCAAATAAGTTTTTTTTGTGACTGTATTTTAATCAAATAATTTTTATGTAATTGATAAATTTAAACAAATGAGTTTTCTGTAACTGTCTTTTTAAAACGAATAGTTTTTTATGATTGATATTAATCAAATGAGCTTTGTGTGACTGTATTTTAATCAAAAAAGATTTTTGTGATTGAAAATTGCTCAAAATGAGTTTTTTTGTGTCTGTATTTTAATCAAATGAGTTTTGTTTGATTTATATTAACCAAATGAGTGTTGTGTGACTGTATTTTAATCAAATAAGTTTTGTGGATTGGGTATTAATCAAAAGAGTTTTTTTGTGGAAAAATATAATTTAAACCAAATTATTTTGTGTGATTGAAAATCAATAAAAAGAGTTTTGTGTGAACAGTATTTTAAATTTAAATAAGTTTTTGTGTGATTAACATTACTCAAAAGAGATTTGTGGGGAAAATATTTTAATAAAATGAGTTTTGTAGGATTGTTATTAATCAATTGAGTTTTGTGTAACTTGGAAAATTTTTAAACAAAAAAATTCGTGTGATTAATATTTAAACAAAGGTGTTTTTATGGTAATTTTTTAATCAAATGGTTCCGGTGTTGATATCAATTTAAAAGAGTTTGTGTGACTGTATTTTAATCAAATGAGTTTTTGTGTGATATTACTGAAATGAATTGTGTGAAATATTTTTAAAACAAATTAGTTTTGTGTGATTTATATAATAAATGACTTTCGTATGAGAAATATTTCAATCAAATGGTTTTGTGTGATTGTTATTAATCAAATGAATCATGGTGGAACTGTAATTTAAATCCCAAAAGCGTTTTGTGGGGGACATTTTTTTTAATCATATGATTTTGTGTTACAGATTTTAATCAAATGAGTTTTTTTGTGACTGTATTTTAATCAAATGAGGTTTATGTGACTGATATTAATCAAATGATTTTCTGTAAACTGTCCTTTTTTAAACAAATGAGTTTTTGTTTGATTGATATTAAACAAATTTAGCTTTGTGTGACTGACTTTAATCAAAAAAGATTTTTGTGATTGATATTGCTCAAATGAGTTTTGTGTGAGTGTATTTTAATAAAATGGGGTTTTTTGATTTATATTTTCCAAATAAGTTTTATATGACTGGGATTTTAGTCAAATGAGTTTTGTGTGATTGATATTAAAACAAATTTAAATTTGCTTTACCCATTTTCATCAAATAAGTTTTGTGTATTGATATTTTAACAAATCAGTTTTGGGTGGCTGTACTTCATCAAGTGGAGGTTTGTGGGGATTGATATTTAAAAAAAAATGAGGGTTTTGGGGTGACTGTATTTTAATCAAAAAAGTTTGTGTGTTGATATTAATCAAATGAGGGTTTTGTGTGATTGCTTTTAATCAAATGGTTTTTGCTTGAATTGATTTAAATCCAAAGAGTTTGTTTGACTGTAGTTCAATCAAATGAGGTTTGTGTGATTGATATTAATCAATGAGTTTTTGGTGACTTTTTTTTTTGATCAAATGAGTTTTTGTGTGAATGATATTAATCAAATGAGTTTTGTGTACTGAAATTCAATCAAATTACTTTGTGTTTATTGGTATCAATCAAATTTAGTTTTTGTGACGGTATTTTGAAATCAAATGAAATGTTGAGTGATTCAGTATGAGTTTTAAAAGTGACTGTATCTTAATCAAATAAGGTTTGTGTGATTGATATTAATCCCAAAAGAGTTTGGTGTAACTGTATTTTAAACAAATGAGGTTGGTGAATGGTGTTAATCAAATGAGTTTTGTCTGAATGGGATTTTTAAACAAATTTGTTTTGTGGATTGATATTAATACAAGAGTTTTCTGTAAGCATAAATTAATCAAATGACTTTTGGTTATTGATAAAGATCCAACGAGTTTTTGTGAAGACTGTATTTTAATCAATTGAGTTTTGGGTGATTGATATTAATTAAATGAGTTTTGTGTGACTGGGACTTCAATCAAATGAGGTTTGTGTGATTGGGTATAAAAACAAATGAGTTTTGTGTGAATTTATTTTAAAACAAACAAGTTAAAGTGTGGGTTGATATTAATCAAATGAGTTTTGTGTGACTGTATTTTAATAAATGAGTTTTGTTTTATACAATAATCAAATGAGTTTTGTGGGACTGTAATTTTTCTTAAATGAGTTTTGTGTGACTGTTTTTTAATCAAATTGGGGTTTTGTGTGATTGAATTAATCAAATGATTTTTTTGTGATTGATAAATTTAAACAAATGAGTTTTTGTTACGGTAGTTCAATCAAATTAGCTTTGTGGGGATTATTTAATCAAAAGAGTTTTGGTGACAGTATTTTGATCAAATAGTGTTGATGATTGATTTAATCAGATGATTTTAAAGTGACCGTATCTTAACAAATAAGCTTTGGTGATTGATATTAATCCCCCCAAAAGATTGGTGAACGTATTTTAATCAAATTTAGGTTTGTGTGAAAGATGTTTTAAACAAATGAGTTTTGTCCCGAATGTATTTCAATCAAATTAGTTTTGTGGATTGATAAAAAAAAACAAATGAGTTTTTTGTGAGTTTAAAAATTTTAACAAATGATTTTTGTGTGGATTGATATGAAACAAACGATTTTGTGAGACTTATTTTAATCAATTGAGTTTTAGGATGATATTAATTAAATGAGTTTTGTGTGGCGTACTTCAATCAAATAAATTTATGTTATTGATATTAAACAAATAGTTTGTGTGAATTTTATTTACAAAAAAATTATGTTGATGATATTAACAAAAAGAGTTTTGTGTGATTGTATTTCAATAAATGATTTCTTGAAATTTATATTAACAAAAGAATTTTTTTGGAAGGTTTAAATTTTAATCAAATGAGGATGTGGGTTGATATTAAAACAAATGTGTTTTGTGTTACTTTATTTACAAAAGAGTTTGTATGATTGAATTAATTTAAATGAGTTTTTGTGACTGTATTTTAATCAAATGAGTTTTGTTTCATTCATATTCCATTAAAGATTTTTTGTGACGTATTTACTTTTAAAGTTTTTGTGTGACTGTATTTTAATCAAATAAATTGGGGTGAAATTGGGTATTAATTCAAATGATTTTTGTGTGATTGATATAATCAAATGATTTTTTGACGTAGTTTCAATCAAAAATTTGCTTGGTGATGATATCAATCAAATGAGTTTTTTTGGGACGTATTTTTATCAAATGAGTGTTGATGATTTGGGTATAAAACAGAGAGTTTTAGGTGATGATCTTAATAAAATAGCCTTTTTGTGATTCATATCAACAAATGATTAGGTGTACTTTTTTTAATCAAATGAGGTTTTTTTGTGAAGATATTAATCAAATGAGTTTTGTCTGAAGGGATTTCCATCAAATTAGTTTTGTGTAATTGATATATTCAAAAAGAGTTTGTGTGAGTAAAATTTAGATCATAATACTTTTGTGTGATTGAGATTAAATCATTTGAGTTTTTTTATGAAACTGTATTTTAATCAATTGAGTTTTTGGGTGATTAGTTTTAAATGAAGAGTTTTGTGTGACTGTATGTTTCAATCAAATGAGTTTTTTGTGTTCAGTATTTTAAGTTGAATGAGTTTTGCGTGACTGTATTTTAATCGATAGTTTTGTGTTATTAAAATTAAACAAATAGTTTGTGTGACTCTATTTTAATCAAAATGGTTTGTGTGATTGATTATTATTTAAATGAGTTTTTTGTGACTGTAAAGAGTTTCAAACAATGAGTGTTGTGTCACAGTATTAAACTCAAATGATTTTGTGTGACTGTAAATTATAATCAAATGAATTTTATGTGATTGATTATTAATTCAATGAGTTGTCTGTAACTGTCCTTTTAATCGGAATGAGTTTTTGTAATGATTGGATAGTAATCAAATGAGCTTTGTGTGACTGTATTTTAATCAAAAAAGATTTTTGTGATGTGGATTTGCTCAAATGATTTTTGTGTGTCCTGTATTTTATCAAATGAGTTTTGTTTGATTTATATTAACCAATGAGTGTTGTGTGACTGTTTTTTAAATCAAATAAGTTTTGTGGTGATTGATATGAAATCAAATGAGTTTTTGTGTGGAGTAAATTTAATCACATTAGTTTTGTGTGATTGATATCAATAAAATGAGTTTTGTGTGACAGTATTTTTTAATCAATAAGTTTTGTGGATAAACATTTATCCAAAAAGAGATTTTGGTGTGAATATATTTTAATAAAATGAGTTTTGTAGGATTGTTATAATCAATTGAGTTTTGTGTAACTGTATTTTAATCAAATAAGATTCTTGTGATTAATATTAATCACAGGTGTTTTGTATACTGTTTTTAATCAATGAGTTTCCGTATGAATTGATAATTAATTAAATGAGTTTTGGTGTGACTGTATTTTAATCAAATGAGTTTTGTGTGATATAACTGAAAATGAATTTGTGTGACTAATATTTAATCAAATTTAAGTTTTGTGTGGATTGATATTAATCAAATGACTTTTGTATGAGAGTATTTCAATCAAATGGGTTTTGTTTGATTGATATTAATCAAATGAATCATGTGGAACTGTATTTTAAATCAAATGCG
>NC_092284.1:9641562-9644062 GCF_036320965.1 Panulirus ornatus
TTTGGGTTATAATGCTATATATTTGGAGTATATAATATTCAATATGGGTATATAATGTTTCATTATGGAGTATAAAATGCTATTAAATATGGAGTATATAATGCAAATCAATATGGAGTATATATATCAATATGGGTTATTTAATGTTTATATCTTTTATGGAGTATATAATGCTTTACATTATGGAGTATATAATGCTATATAATATGGAGTATATAATATCAATTTGGATTATTGTTATCAATATGGAGTATATAATATCAATTATGGAGTTATAATGCTATCAATTATGGAGTATATAATGCTATACAATTATGGAGTATATAATGCTATACAATATGGAGTATAAAATATATATGCAATTATGGAGTATATAATGCAAATATCAATTATGGAGTATATAATGCTATATCAATTTATGGAGTATAATGTATATCAATATGGAGTATATAATATCAATATGGAGTATATGATATCAATATGGAGTATATAATATCAATTATGGAGTTTATAATGCTATATCAATTATGGAGTATATAATGCTATATCAATATGGAGTATATAATATCAATATGGAGTATGTGATATCAATATGGAGTATATAATATCAATTATGGAGTTTATAATGCTATATCAATTATGGAGTATATAATGCTATATCAATTATGGAGTATATAATGCTATATCAATTATGGAGTATATAATGCTATATCAATATGGAGTATATAATATCAATATGGAGTATATAATATCAATTATGGAGTATATAATGCTATATCAATTATGGAGTATATAATGCTATATCAATTATGGAGTATATAATGCTATATCAATATGGAGTATATAATATCAATATGGAGTATATGATATCAATATGGAGTATATAATATCAATTATGGAGTTTATAATGCTATATCAATTATGGAGTATATAATGCTATATCAATTATGGAGTATATAATGCTATATCAATTATGGAGTATATAATGCTATATCAATATGGAGTATATAATATCAATATGGAGTATATAATATCAATATGGAGTATATAATGCTATATCAATTATGGAGTATATAATGCTATATCAATATGGAGTATATGATATCAATATGGAGTATATAATGCTATATCAATTATGGAGTATATAATGCTATATCAATATGGAGTATACGATATCAATATGGAGTATATAATGTCAATATGGAGTATATAATATCAATATGGAGTATATAATATCAATATGGAGTATATAATGCTATATCAATTATGGAGTATATAATGCTATATCAATTATGGAGTATATAATGCTATATCAATAGACTACAGAGATATAGCATCGCTATAAAACATCAAGTCTTATTTGACCCTTTCTTCCCCCAAACCTTTCGTCAAAGGAGTGTGTTTTGAATTGGGGTACGAGCCTGGGGGGGGGGGGGGGGATGAACGTATGGGGTGTGTTCAGGAGTTAGAAGGGAGAACGCCCGCGTTGTTAGAAGGGAGAACGCCTGTGTTGTTAGAAGGGAGAACGCCCATGTTGTTAGAAGGGAGAACGCCCGTGTTGTTAGAAGGGAGAACGCCCGTGTTGTTAGAAGGGAGAACGCCCGTGTTGTTAGAAGGGAGAACGCCCGTGTTGTTAGAAGGGAGAACGCCCATGTTGTTAGAAGGGAGAACGCCCGTGTTGTTAGAAGGGAGAACGCCCGTGTTGTTAGAAGGGAGAACGCCCGTGTTGTTAGAAGGGAGAACGCCCGTGTTGTTAGAAGGGAGAACGCCCGTGTTGTTAGAAGGGAGAACGCCCGTGTTGTTAGAAGGGAGAACGCCCGTATTGTTAGAAGGGAGAACGCCCGTGTTGTTAGAAGGGAGAACGCCCGTGTTGTTAGAAGGGAGAACGCCCGTGTTGTTAGAAGGGAGAACGCCCGTGTTGTTTGAAGGGAGAACGCCCGTGTTGTTAGAAGGGAGAACGCCCGTGTTGTTTGAAGGGAGAACGCCCGTATTGTTAGAAGGGAGAACGCCCGTGTTGTTAGAAGGGAGAACGCCCGCGTTGTTAGAAGGGAGAACGCCCGTGTTGTTAGAAGGGAGAACGCCCGTATTGTTAGAAGGGAGAACGCCCGTGTTGTTCGAAGGGAGAACGCCCGTGTTGTTCGAAGGGAGAACGCCCGTGTTGTTAGAAGGGAGAACGGCCGTGTTGTTCGAAGGGAGAACGCCCGTGTTGTTAGAAGGGAGAACGCCCGTATTATATAGCTTGTAGATATGGCCCTAAGGGACATCCAGACCTGCTGACACTCTTCCAATAACCTCATATTCTACCCTAAAGTCATATGTTTTGATATAGTGAAAATAATAAAGGAAAACACCATCACTGTGTATATTTTTATTTTGGGGGGTCGTAGAAGTTCGTTCGTTCGTACGTGTTACGTTGTGGGAGAAGAGAAAAAAAACATTTTGGGTAGAGTACGTGACCATTTTTAAAGTGTGGGAGATATGTATTATACATGATCGCCGT